>NW_018020842.1:31208-199221 GCF_002006095.1 Pseudomyrmex gracilis | reverse complement strand
GAGCGGTTCTATATATCTGCTCTCTTCTACCGCCCGAAGCGGACCGAAGCGCCGAGCGCACACGTACACGGCTGTTCGCCTATGTGCGTATCCCCTCCACTCGCTGTTGCTTGCTGTAAGCGGGGCCGAGTTGGCATCTCTGGCTCAACTAGCCATATAGGAGTATTACATATATGAATATATCTCTATGATCTGTACACGAACTGCGAGTCTAACCTTAAAATTTGCGCTGTTCTTAACCTTAAAACGTGTCTTCTTGCGACGTGTCTGAATACTGGCTAAAATGCACAGTAAATAAAAATATAAAATAAAAAAAGTTTATTCCAGAGGAATACTAATGTTTGAAAAGTTCACTTTTTAGCTGATGAGCACGTTATATAATATATTTTATTAAAATACAACGATGTTTGTGTAAGAAATAATGTTAAAAACATTTTTTTTAGAAATTTAAGCTGTTTTAAATATTTAATTACATTAATATATTTAATTATATTAATTTTGTTGTATAAATCTTGAAGCATGTAAATGAGGACATGACTGTTTCATATATACTTGTCTATAAAAATATATAAAATTATTGAAAAACTCAGACGATATATTTTATAAAATGTTGATGCTTCTGTGTACAATAATTTGTGAATCATGATGCTGAGAAAAGTGTTTTGTCCTTTAACTAAACTTCCATTAACACAGGTAAAAATTTCATACATATACTTGGCAGAAATTGTTTGCCAAATGTTAAGTATAATATTTATTTCCACATTTATTATCTCTACAGATCTATAAACACTGTTGTTTTAATATACTCGGATCTAAAATGAGCAGCAAAAACTCCAAAACTGATAGCTCAGACTTAATCTTTTCTGAGGAAGATAAAGAGAAAATACTCAATATTATAAATCGCAAAAGTAAAGAAGATCTGTTACAGTGAGTAGTTAATCTTATTTGTGCAATTTTGTTTAATATATTTTTTTATATGTAGATTATTTTTTATTGTTGAAAAACACTCTATTTATATAAAGGTATTCTATCACTGAGAAACGTGTAAAGAATTTAGAATTATATCGCACAGACAATGGACCTTACGTTTCGCTAGAGGATCTACTGAAAGTGAAAGGTATGAACAACAAATGTTTATACAAGTTTTACAAATCGATTATAAGTGGCAAGAAGAAAGGTTTGAAAAAAATTAAAAAGGGTTTGGTGTTAACGCCACAAACGACCTGGGATGACCAGAAGGTAAAAAAAAAAAATAGTTTTTTTAAATTTTGTTTTCAAACGCATCAAACACATCAAGTGTATATTTTAGGACGTCAATACAGTATTGGGTATTTACGTAGGACAGGACATGGTCAGCTGGGCACTGTTGAATCGCGATTGCAAAGTGTTACAGTGGAGTTTCAAATCCTTTCCCGAAAATGAATCGAGAAAGAATATTCATTCTTTACTTCAAATGGTAACAGATGTCAATTAGACATAAGATGCCTTTGAGTTAAGAGATTTTGTATATAATCATATGTTTTTTTTTCTTTCTCCAGACAATACCGATTGCAGCTACTTTACCGAAAGCTGATCGATATATAATGCAAGAAATCACTCGCGGTTATCTGTTAAGTCGCAAATCTTATGACCATTACGTGCAACACTCTATAATAAACGCCATCATTATGTCGTATCGAGCAACGTTAAGTTATAAATTAGACAGTAAGACAGTTACTACAGTACATTCAAATAATCATAAAATAGAATGATTAAAGTTTAATATTTAATTATCACTTGAAAGTAAAACGTTTTCTCTTATAAAAGCTCATATTTTGCTACTAATTTTTTGTAGATAACATAGACTTCGTAGCGCAAAATTGTTTTATACTTCGGCAGTATATTTTACGAAAGATTTACGGACTTGTACTTGATAACGAAGTTTTATCCACACAATATATGATGCAAAAGTTGCTGCAGGAGAGCGACGGATTGATGAAAAATCAGGAACGGTTGCCGAATGTGTTAATAAATTCAGATTTAAGAAATATGTATAATGAACAAAGTCATGTTTATAAAGAGCAAATTGGTTGGTCGTTATTGATAGCGCTAGCTTTCATGGAATTGATCGTACATCAAAGGACCGATATGATGATTCGCAGCCCTGAGTAAACTATAAAATATGTTCCTATCATAAAGCGAATGAAACAACTGGGACACAAAAGATGTTGTTACCGGTAAGATTACTTCATAAAAATTAGAAATAAATTGATACGGTAAATTAACAATGAAAAAAAAAATAAGTTTAATTCAAGTTTTATTCAACAGGAAAATAGTCAATACTCTAAAAATCTAATTGCGTCCAACGATTGTGCGACATTTGTATGTGAGAAAAAAATGAACATGTATAAAAAACAAAATATGAAATTATAGAAAATATTTAACAAAACTTGATGTAAAACTTTTTCCAATATCTTTTCGATCAAGTTAAAGATTCTGGAAAAATATTTCTCGCTTGATAGCATAAATTGAAAAAATAATTATTTTGATATTTTTTTTCTTTAATTGTACGAGGTATGATACTAATTACGGGTACAAATACGATTTTGTTTCATGTAGTCATTTGAATAAACGCGTGACAAAAAAGCATTTATATAGATATACAAGAAATATTAAAAACAAAAAAGATGTTGAAAGAACTTACATTCTTTTTCTTTCTGCAAAATATTGTTGAAAAAAATTGACGTTAACAATCGATATTTGTAATATGTGTAAAAATAATTACAGATTGGTTTCTAAATAAACAATTCCAAGTATCATTAATTCTAAAACATAATGGACGAAGAACAATCGCTGTTTACAAATATTGTCAGTTGTTATAGCATCTTTGTGTTATGATTCTCAGTATAACAATAAATCGACGAGAAACAAAACAAACCGCTAATTACTAAGCATTATAATATACCACTGTAAAGCATTGCAATAAATCTTTACAATTGTCTGATATTTATTTTGTACATGTTTTATATAAGTATAAATAAAGTTTTCTCTGTTTATTGTTTTTTAAAACTGAGAAAAAAAACTGGACGTGTGTATTGTGTGCGATCGCGCATCTTACAAATTTTTGTTACAAGCGTGTATAAATAAATGTACAAATACTCGTTGATTTTATTTAATGTATAAATACTCGTTTAATTTATTCTCGTCCACTAATCAGCACTGGGAAAAGTACACAATTTAAAGCAGAAATAATATTATCAAATAGAGATGTAGTATTTTTTGTTTATATATAAATATCAATATTATAGTGTTTGAATTGAATCGACAATAATATAATTTCAACTATCTAATAATACTCATCGAGAATCGTGTGTGTGTTCTCCAGTTTTAATATACGTTAGTAACACGTTATCCTCCTCTCCTATAATAAATAAAGTAATCGTCTTCTAATATGATGTTTTACACATGTTGATATAATGTATTCAAGATACATTTCAAGCCCTTGCTTAAAATTTTTTCCCAGCACTATCCCTGATTATTTCCGTGTTACATATTTGGATAAATCTTTGTGTGTTGCTTTTTACAGCGCATACACAAAATTGTTAATAAAATCTATTTACCTCTCTCTTCGATATATTAACAAATTATTTGGACATATATTTGCATCAGTATCGTACAATAAATTGGATTGCCTGCATGCGGTTCTTGGATATCGTTCTTGAATCGCATTGCTGCCGAGGTTTTTTTTTTTCAACACATCTCAATTATTAGAATAATACCCGATCAGACCAGCTGGAAACGAGTGTCGACATTTATAATAATATAATTATATACTATACTGCGTGTGTGTTAGTATAGTATACCAAAGTGTGTGCACAACTTTTGTTATACATACTATAATACCTAACAACTCTTTTTCTTTTATTTATTTATATCTAAATATAAATGTATATGTATATAGTATTTCTCAGTCAGCGACCAGTAAATTACGTGACGTTATTCTATATTAACGACAATTGCGCGAGTCGGTTCCTTGTTCTGCATACGGACTCTCTACGCTCGCACAAGTGTGTCTTCCGTTCAAGAGACAGCTGTGTGTGCTTAAAGAAACTTAAATTAGCAATTCCTGTTTCATCGCGCAGAAAAGATTAGTTGAAAACTGTTCGGCGTTTTTTTTCTACAACAAATAGCGTCATATAATTACTGGGCGCTAATTAAAGCAAACATCCTAGATGTGTGTATGTGTATATATATATATATATGTATATATATGTATATATATATAGATATATGTATATATATATATGGATATATATATATATATATGCGTATTTCTTTATAGAATATTAACACATCGCAAAACCAAGAAACATTAAGTACATACATTACTATATATCTCGTCACTTACAACACTTGTTACGGCTAGAAATCGTTCTACGCGCGCATGTGCATACTTATATGTACATACAAAATCTATTCTGTTCAGATACATCTCATCGGGAAAAGATCGCGTTCTAAATCATATTTTTATTTGGACGCATAATAATAACGCTCTGTGTACGCGCACACTTGACAAAAGAAACTGTACCACGTCTTACAAGATCTTGTCAAGATGCTGTCAAATTTCTTTTTGACGTAATAAGATCATTGTAACGTATAAAATTACTGGTCAACTAAATATAATTGTTGTTTTTTTCTTTTCAAATCAGAAATATTAAAGACACATTTTTGTTATTTCTTTTTTCTTTTTTTTTAAGTGATAGGTAAAATTACACGAGCAACTTTGACACATTTTTGATGAAAATATACACGTCAATTTGGACTATAAAATAAAATGTACTTCGTATGTGCGCAGTTTTCTTTGTCAATAAATGGCTCGTACACAACTCACCCAGAGAAAAACACACTAGGATCAACTTTGTTCTTACATCACTAATGGAACATAAGGAAACCGTTCTGATATTACCTGCTACATGCAATACATCTCGCTTCAAGCAACATGTACATATCTCAAAGCTAATTATGTATCTTAAATTTATGAAATATTTATTATAATCAGCGAGAAAGTTTCTCCTTATTAAGCTTTGGATCAAAAGCGTGATAAAAAATAGAATGTAACGAGGATTTGATGCGTACAATGTTGGAAAATGTTTTTGGACAACAATACAACATGATAAACGCGCGTACATATGTATAATATATTACTAATAAAATTTTATTCACATTTCAACAATTAATATCTCAGACATCATTCCGATTTTTTTTGGACTGGCGACAAATTAAAACAAAATTTATCTTCTAAATTTTTTTAACTATCTATTGTTTCCCAGCACTGCACGCTGTGAATTTTCTTTACAAGTTTACAACTGCTCATAATGGAGATATTCTTGTTCGGTTGGTTTTTAACAATAAAAACAGTGCGCATGTCTGTTGTTTAGCAAAATTGCTGATATTATTGACATCTAAGAACAGAATGGAAAAAGGGCATAAGTCTCAGGAACAGACGGGTGTTATATGCGCGTGCGCGCGCACATAAATAACAAGATTTTATAGATAATAACAAAGGATACACAAAATGTATGTGTATAAGAATAGAATATGACACTTTCTTGACAAAAACAAACGTTCTTGTGTGTGACACCAGACGATTGTCAGCACGCAATCGAGTTCGAGAAACTCGTATTGCTTTTCTCAGTGCATTTAAGCATGACTTGAGAATTTATAGAGATATTATTTCGCGAAAATTCTTCTCTCTCGAATCATATGTATATATTACACGTATATAGATTTAGATTCGTATAAAGTTTCATTTGTGATGTACATATAATACGAAACTAATATTTAAAATCACTGTAAGCGTTACAGTAAGGGAGGCAGTTACAAAGTTATTACATGATATTTGAAAATTTTACACGAGAAATGTGTAAGACCGGCGAAAAATTCGCGATTCGTCGAAGAGCTAAGAAGAAAGAAAATTATTTCAAACGTATATGTGTGAGGCCAAAGCTTCGAATTATCTCGATTGTGAAATAAAAATTTTCTTTGAAGATCGATCAAATAAATTTAACGGACAATTTCTTCTGATTAGGAAGAGTTTTAAGAGTTTCGACGTTAGTTGAAGAATTTTCGATTTCTTTTCATATGAGAGAAAGAGAGAGAGAGAAAAAGAATTTATCAAATTCTCTCTCGAAAATCGTCAAGATAGACAAGGATCGAAATTGCTCCTTGTAATTGGTCCGTTTACATACACAACGGTATATTGCCGCGCGCGACAATATGCGGTAGTGACTACACTTACATATCAGTGATCCTAAGATCGCAACTATGTCAGTGAGTTCATCAATCGGCATCCGAATCGTTCCGCGAGAGAGGAAGTCCTCCTCTTCTACGCATTTCATTTTCTCCGCTGTCCATTTCTTGTCGATCGCTCGCTGAAAACAGTATGTAAAAGGAGAAAACAACTCTTTCTCTCTCGCGGAATCGATTTATTTCATCTTTGTGTACGTCGGGTTACTATTGTATATACACACACTGTGTAATAATATATATTTCATAAATCAAAAGAAAAAATTAACACATACGTAAGGAAACATATACGTAAGGAAAGACCATAAACATAGAAAATAAACATATTACTCTGGCACGTTGCAATCGTTATAAAATTATTCTTAATGCAGTCAACTTTCATCGACTCTTTATTTTGATGCTCACGCTATGTATTTGGTCGGAAATATTTTCTATGTTACATGTCACTCTGGACTAGAATAGTGAAATAGTTGATGGGATCAAAAGCAAACGCTTTACGTTGTTTCGAATGCGCGTGCACACGCTGGTCGACGCTGAATCGTTCCGCAAGAGAGAATCTTTTTTCTTCTTTCTCCTTCGCGAAAGAATTCAGTATCGTTAGCGCACATAACAAAAATATTTCGAATAATTTTACGTCAAAGAAAGATCTCGTAAAACGATTGATGAGATATGATAATTGTTGAGACTTCAACTAAAATTTTCGAAACAATCTAAGAAACATTTATAGTATTTTAATTTAACTCTTCAACGTTTAATTTATAAATTTCCAATAACATTAGGAACAATTAAAATTTCTATGTTGTGGCTGTAAACTGCTTATTATTAAATTAATTTAGTATTATCTATTAAAATCTAGCACAACAAAAAATTGAACAGCCTTCATTGCGCATGTGGGGAATATACATAAACATATAATATATAAAATAATACAAACACATTGTGTAATTTTGTCCAGCAATGTAGATCGCAAATATATATATGTAAAAAAAATCAACAAAATTTAATTCTTCAAAATTTTTCAGATCTTTCATATCCGTTTCAAAATGGAAAAGCGAGAATCTCTAACGAAAACAAACAATAACTATAAATAATACAACTATATTACAATATTTACGCAGAGAACATATTTCGGTATACTGTATTACTTTCAATGACAATAACACGTAAAATATATATATATATGTATATAACTATGTAGGAGAGTAAACTATATCGAGAATATAACAACATAAACTAACAAATTAGATTCGATTGTCACACATAGATCGGTATTCATAGTCGAATCTTGTATTTAAGATCGTCTTATGTTCATTTTCAGATGCTATGTGGCCAAATGAGAGATGGCCCCTATAGCATCTTAAAAACGATAAGTTTAAGACAATCTTAACTACAAGAATGTGTGAATACCGGCCATACGTACAAATATACACACAACATACCACACACGCATACACAAAGGTCAACACGCAACACGTAAGACGAATCACATTGTAGATATTATATATACACAGCAATCGAATGGACAGACTCTCTATAACTTCAATGCTTTTACACTTAATCCATCAAATGTAGCCTAACACAATTAAGTACTTATACGCGTATCGAGCTTACTTTCAATGCACTAAACGTTTTTCTTTTGTGATTTTTTTTTTTTGTGATACGTACGTATAGAGTTTCACATAAACTTAACAACGATCGAGATATCATTTCTGTCAATCATATTGAAATTTATGGATCGTTTGCGTAAGATACACCGATTTCTTATTTCCGTTGTAGACTACAAGAAAGGAATGGAATACTCAGTCAAAAATAACATCCCAGTCTAGAGACATAATGGATATAATGGAAGACTAAAGACGTCGACATTACGTTGAAAAAAGGGCATTGTGGAATTATTGCCGAAAGATATTGGATATTTGTTTTTAACTATAATTCATATATGCTCGTATCCATCACACACATATACATATACTCCATATATATATTCCATATATATACTTAAACACTTTCGCGAAACCTTTAAATTGTTTACTAGCTGAAGAAAAAAGAGAAAGCAATCAATATAACACGACTGTTTAGCAACAATTCAATACGTTATTCTTTTTTTTTTTTTTTGTCTCACTTTTCGTCCGTCTTTTCTTTCTCTTTCAAGTATGTCATTATTTAACCCTTTCGCTGTAGACGCTATCGTGTTTATTATATCGACGGTTTTTTTTTTTTTTTTTTGTAAAATCCATGCATATTTAATCATGCAGTGCGAGAAGTAGCATCAGTTATTAACGAGAAGTCAGTTTACCTCTCTGAGATTCTCTTAAGAGCATAAAAATAAAATAAAGGTTCGAGATTACTCAATTAAAGCCGCGCGACCCCAGTGAAAGGGTTAAAAAGCTCTATCGCTCTTCTCGTTATCTTCTCGTATCTCAATCGCCTAAATAATAAATAGCAATAAAAAGTATCTTCTCTCTTTTTTATTTTGAAACAAGCGCAAATGTCAGAGAAAAGTACTATTATATGAGAACAGCGCGATCATAGAAATTGACTAGCATTCGCTTTTTTTTCGTACAATAATTGAATCGTTTTCTGACTTCGAATCAGTGAACTCTTTACTGTACTACAGAATTCACGCGTGTTTTAGAAATAAATGATAAATTATTCACGTCTGGACCAAAGAAAAATTCACTAAAGAGAGATATAAGAAAAAAAATAGAAAAGCTGCTCTTTAGTTGTGGCCGATGTCCAAGCGCAAAAGTGAGTATTCCAAGTACAGAGTTCACTAGATTGAACTGATTCTTAATCATGATGATGAATGTATTGTACATGTATACACAACATACATATGTATAATACAAATAAGTTGACAGGTAATTTATAAGTTAGTTAACACGATTTGTCGGCAGGATACATTTCAAAAGATTGGCTTAAACGCGCAGTTCTCACACACCGAAAAAAATCCTAATTTTAATTAAAAAAGAAAACTTTATATGTAAATTTCTGTGAGAAATTGTATTTCATTTTTTTTAATACGACAGAATTCCCTGAGAATTCTTTTCTACTTCCACTTTTTAGAGTTTTACACAGATGATGAACACTCGGATATATGTACATACTGTACATATATCCGTGTAAAATATATATTGTTCTTTACGCGTGTTGCATCACGTCATTTCCGCACATTTAAGCCAATCCTGAAGATTCGCTTATTCCGGGACTTCCTGTATTTTTTTGAGAGACCATTTTATGAAAATGCATCTACACGAGTCTGGCGTACTCGAGACATTAAAATTGTGCAAAATCATTGAGTAAAAATATTGCAATTGAATTATTGATAAAAATGTTAAAAAATGTGATTAAAACTTAGTAGAATAGAGTGCATTTCTACACACAAATCTGGCACTTAATTAATCATCTATCTATTTTATTTAAAGAAATTATGTGAATTGTTTTATTCAATTTTTTAGTTTAAATAAAATTTTTTAATGTCTTAAAAAAGTTTTGATTTTTTTTCAGTAACGTGGAGCAAGAGAATGTTAACTTAAATTAAATTAATAAACCTAAAACTTACGAATATGTGCGCTTATGTATAAATTTGTGTGTGTGCGCGTAGCGCGCGTGCGTGCTCATAAAGTGGAGGTTACACAGCAAATTATAAATAAAGTCTTGATTGTCTGACCTACTTTTATGAAGATATAATGCTATTAAAGGAGTGTATCAAAGAATATTATATTATATAGCTCCGTGTCTGTGTTAGCAACGTCCAATAACGGTAATTACCAATAATGATAATATTATAATGATACCAGTACTTTCATTATCTGGGAAAATGATATGCACGTGTAAGTGTGTGTGTATCTCGTAGAAACATTACAAGATTTGTATCAATTAGATAATATTCTCGTAGTTGTTATTTTAATTTATTTTTCCACCAGAAGAGAGAGACACAGAGTGAGAGAGAGGAATACGTGTCAGAGGAGAGCATTCTCTTTCTATTAACTATTCTGGACTTTTGCGATTATCTTACAAATGTAAGCTTCTCCCTCCCCACGATTTTGTTTAAAAATTGAGTGATGCGCGAGAATACTGAAAAATCGTACATACGTTACGAAGATAAATGATGTTACATTAATCGGGGGACAAGTCAAATGATAATGTAACTTTGTATCGGTATTACAACTGCAATTTCGAAAGACATAAACGAAAGATAATATTTCGCAGAACGACCAAGAATATGTATAATAAAATTGTAGTAACTCCATTTCTCTTTGATCTAGCACAGTCTTAAAGAAGTTTTATCAATATACATGTATCGTAATATACATGTACAGTCGAGCAGCCTATTAGTTTTTGTTCAATGCGTAGGTAGGTATAAACTTGGTAACTATCATCGACAAATCTTAACTGGTATATGTCTAAAATGAACAGTCATAGTTGTTTACTTCGAGACGACGCTCGAAATACACGAAGATGAGATTCAGAAGTAGGTGATACAAGTTCTTTTTTTTTTTTTTTTTGTGCTCATTATACTGTACGAAAAATGTCGTGTCCTCTTTACGACGACAATGACGAGCGCTGTCTCCCGTAAAGTATTCATCGAATGTCGGAGATGTTATTTTTGCTGCCGAAAATTTTGACTAGTTGATCCTCGTAATCGTCGATATTACGTTTCATAAGTTCCATACACGGACCGAGCAGGCGCTCGAATGCCTCAACGTCCAAAACTGTAAGCGCAAAAATATGCTCGGTTGAATAAATAAAAAAATCACTTCAAAAAGGGGAAATATAAATTATTTTCGCGTGAATTTAGTAATAAACACATGACATGTAGAAAAAAACAAACAAATGTTTAGAACAAAATTTTAATAATACAATTTGAGTCAAGTCTAATTATTGCAGTAAGCGTCGTTATTTTTGCTTCAAGCTATCTATGTATTACCGTCACTGGCTATCTACCAATTTGAAGTTCGTGAGCGAGAATGAAATGAACTTACATGCTAGTTTGACGTCCCCTACAGCGTAGGCCGAAGCAGCGCGTGGTTTATGCGTCACGAGTGCTAACTCACCTAAGTAACCACCAGCCGGAACACGATTAATCTACAAGATATTGAAGATACTGAATTAATTCAACACCAAGCTGTCTTAACGTTTGACATTGTTGTGCGATCGGATCGTTTTACAACGTGGAGAAAGAGGGACTAAGTTAAGTAACGTAAATGCACCTCGATTTCACGGCCGTTGTCGCCGAGTATAGTAATTCTGACTACGCCGTCCTCCACGAAATACATCCCGTCCGCCGTGTCGCCTTGTCTAATTATCTGTTCGCCATCGGAATAGTGTTTCGGCACAAGAGCATCTGCTAGATTCATACGTTCGTAAGGCTGCAAAGATATTTCCGCGTTCAATATAGTTCGGATCATAAAAATCGTTGAACTATCAATTTTTGTTTTTAACTCACGAGTCCCCAATTTGCGAGAGGAAGGGAGTTAGTATATATTATTTTAGAAAATATAACATAGTACTTACCTCAAGGGACTTCAACATCGGCACTTTGTTTATAAGAGTCTCGTACATTTTACGCTTTTTGTACGCGGATTTGAGAAGAATACGTCGGAAAGTTTGCCTATCCATAGCCCAGAGTGTGCCGGTCGTGATGGCCTTAACGGTGGCTGCTCTGGGCATGTTGTATAGAAGAGCCAATTCTCCGAAAGCGCCACGATTATCGTAAGTGTGAATAAGATTATCTGTTCCTGTGACGGCGTCTTTAACGTAAACTTCGAATCTTCCTCTGAAATGTGAGAAGTGACAATAATGATGGTGACGATCGACAGATAACTCGAGAAAATTCAAGAATTCTCGTCTCATTCGAGCAATTCAAGCGACATATTACTAAGAATAATATATTGTTATAAAACAATGTATTTTGATATAATTCAAACTGCGATAAAATGTACAGTTGAATAACTGGATTATTGAACGCGACTGCGCTCGAATATTTTCAGCTTTAAGCAGTAACTGGTGACTGGTGTGTGTATATATCCCATCTCGGTTCACTGGAGCTTTCAGCTGAAGGGAGAAGCTTATCGATACGTTAACTGTAGTATATAAAGAAAAAGTATTACCTCTCTATCACATAAAAGTTGTCACCATCGTCGCCCTGTCGGATAATAAATTCACCCGGTTGAACGGTTTTTTCGAACATTGCGTCCAGCACGTCCGCCATTTGTTCCTGCAAAAGTAATTTTATCAGACGTGCATAAACGTTTTAGGACGCAATATATGTGTAATGTATATTGTCTTACGCGTTTCAGAATTTACTCGTCATCATTTTCATAACTGCGAAGTTATGTCAATATCGCAATGGTATTGGTTATTCGAGAGAAGACAAAAATAAAAATTAAAAAATTAAAAAAAATAACTCTCTAAACTGATAAAAATCCGTTTGACACTTCCTTCTTCCTTCTTTCTTCCGCATTGATAAACACGTACATAACTCACAGTCAACGTATATCAATCTACGTACGTTATTTCAGCAAAAATAGACCTTACGCGACATTTGAGATATTTATCAAGTTGCAAACCCGGAAAAGAAGTTTTCGAAAAATTTTATCGACTTATGCCTCGAAATATCCCAAAGTGGTAACATGCAAGTAAAAAAAAATTTTTTTTAGTTTGTTTTATGTAAACTCCGAAATAAAAATTTTATGTGATTTCTCACGTTGCTTCTGATGTCAATGTGGCTGAAATAAATACCAAATACGACTGACTGGTTTTTTAGATATTTGTCACTTTTTCTTTCATTTTTATTACAAAATATTTAGATAACTGTCCAAATCGTGTATCATATTTTGTGTTAGTTTAATCAATAATAATACCAGCAATCCAATGTAATTTTCATAGCAACATAAAGTGACAAATTCATGACACGTAAATAATTCATTCAAATTATGAACACATCAGTTTATTCAACTCACCACATCTAGAGCACGAAATAGAAGAATGTTTTTGACGCTGTCGCTGAGCCTTTGTCGCTGTTCGTCGCTCTTTGGATGAACCATCTGAAAATTAATAAACCGTATAAACGCTTTTTTTGGACAAAAAATTCAGCTCGCGTACGTGAAAAAAGAAAACATCGGTAAAATCTATTCTACATGGAACTGCTTGTTTCTACATGGAACAACTTGATAAGAACTATCACATTTCCGATTGAGACATTGTCTTTCGAATAAAAAGTGCTTCTTTCTCTCTCTCTTAAAAACATGAAGTTGGGTCAGAGAAAGCTGATCGGATTTGCATTTTGGGGCATTGGCTTCAATTGAATCTTAAGAGTTTCATGTGTCGTACGGTCAAGTTTTCGAGAATAAGTGCGCCGGTTGACCATGGAACGAAGAATTCAAGGAACTTTAAAATTTTCCTATAAACTTCTTTAAAAATTAGTTCGAAAAAATTATTGCACGAGTGCAACGTTGGTGTTCGGCATTTTGTAAACATTTTTTTTTTTTTAGCAAAAGAAATGTTAATAAAATGAGAATTTCTCTAAATACACATGTACACAGACCAGCACTGATTCGTTCCGCGAGAGGGGAGGACATCTCCTTCTACGCGTCGTTCTCTTTTAGCCGCTGTCGGTCGGCCCGGTCGGCCGCAGAGACCGACGAGTAGGTCAGCATATTGTACATACAAGAAGGGGGACTGCCTACTTCCTCTCTCGCGGAACGATTCAGTGGCGGTCTGTGTACATACAAGGTAGTGTACGTATGTGTATGTAAATCATGTCCGTGCCAGGTTATCGAACACGCGGCCTGACGTCACAAAGGTACATCGTCGGCCTCGCATCGTCGAGCAAAGTAACCTCTTCGCTTGCGTTTCGTCATTCGCGCGGCAGCATGTCGGGAAAGAAAGGAGAGAGAAAGAAAGAGGGGGAGGAACGCAAGGCGGGAACACGCAATGTGCCCTAATAGATTGCAGAATATTATATATACCCCTCGTGTACACACACATTACTATAACGGGGGAGACATATAATATTGTATAACGACGTTTCATAATTTTCTATCATTATCGAAAAGATTCTTAAAGTTGTTGAAAAAGCAAGAAGTTGCGGAAAATTGATAATAACTGATGATAAACGAACTCGCAATTGACGGTTTTGCGAACAATGCGCACATAGGATGTACCTTGAAGCCGTCATCTTCTTCGTCATCCTCGGGATTATAAGTCTCTGCGAAAACGCTCTTTCTTCTAGAAGCAAACCGACCGACCGGTGGCTCTGAAATATAAAGAAATATTTTTGTTCAATATCACTTTGATTATGAGCAAATAGTTTGCGCGTAAAACAAAATTTTTCGAAGTTTAAAAATAATAAAATATATACATATAATAATAATATAGTAGGTGAAAGAATATGTATGTAAAATAGATGAATACGTATATAAAGACAAAACTCTCTGTATATATTATTCAACAGAATAACATTTTCCTATTATTCTTTCTTATCTTGCAACACTCTTCTACTATTCTTTTTAGAACAAATAAAATTTTGAATCGATATAAATTTTGTATATGCTAAAGGAACGGTTTTAGAATAAAAACAATATTGTTATTCGTATACGTGTAGTTTTCAAGTACTCTCGTTGCAGTCACACTAAATTATGAACTTCTCGAGTGAGAAAATTCTCTCTTATAAAAAGTCATACATTTTCGTCACGCAACTTACATAAGTGAAATAAACTACTTTTTACCGAGCCAGTATCGGGCGTTCGGTAGTATAGATTAGTAAAAAATGCGTCGAAAACCCGTCCGGTTTATTGTTCCGCATTGATAAACGCGCATCTAATGTACATGTATCGAATATTTGTATTATCTATCGTATATTTACATTGAAAATAGATCTTGCGACAATCGACATCAAGATTTATGAATAGTAATTCTAAAAACACAGACAGTAAAAAAAAGAATTTTTTTCTTTTCTTCACAAAAAGGAAATATTTTTTTTCTGTGAATCTTATATTTGTATTCTCGAATATTTGGTACGGTGCCATGTAAAAAAAAAAGTACTTGAATAATCGCACGATAAAAATTTGTGTATTTCTCGCTTGTGACGTCACATAATTCAATATGGTTAGAACGGAGTACCTGAGAAGCCCCTTTATGTCTAGCTATTAATTTATAATAAAAGGCACTACATGTGTTCGTGTGTATGTATATGTATGTACAGGGCGTGTGTATCTCTTTTCGCGCACCTTTATCATCCATTGGCTCAATAACGGAGATGAGCGACATTTGGTCCGTGAAGAAAAGGGAAACACAAGAAAGACGAGCACAAGTTTTTTCCTTTTCAGGCACACGTGCAATACACCCTCTGCACTTCGGTAAAAAAGTTTACACGTTTTGTTGTCTTCACCGAGGTACCTCGATCTACTTATAAATATACGGCTTACGTGTAAATCCATTACAACGTAATGATATAAAATAAAATTTGTATAAAATATGACTGACACTTTTACACACATGAGGGGAAGACGAATCACTAATATAGTTTATAACTTATATTAAAAAATTATTACATCTGCTTGTATCATATTTTTATTATAAAAATTTAAAAAAATTAATTTGACTGAACACAAGAGAAGTGTCGACATATGTTTGATAATGCGAGAGACATTTCAACGAAACACAGAGAGAGAAATATATTGAATATGTATGTAATAATACACAGACAAAATGTTCCGGAGAAAAAATAAACCGAACGCGCGAACATAATGTAATCTCTCTGTAAAACGATTTTACATTTACATTTCAACTTATACCTGATTTGCATTAAATTTCTACATTTATCTATCAATTGCATATTTATGTTTTCTAGTTGTTTTATAATTTATATATGTATAAAAAATGCGTTTCTGTATTTTTTTTTTTTTTTTGTTATCTTTTGTACATAAAGACCAAGATTGAATTTTCACAGTTTTCACAGTTTGCTAAAAAAGCCGAATTTTCACGAAAAAAAAAAGATAATTGCGCGTATTTTCTCTACCGATTGTAAGACACATTTTGTGCGATGCAATCGTAATCACTCAGCGTTTTTCTTACGATATTTCTTCTGCATTCCATCGACCTGTCGTACAAACATATTTTACATAACGTCACGCGTGAAACGAACAATTAAACGACCGGACGCCTATTTAACATGTGCCAGCGCGATCGTTCCACATCTCGGGTGACAAACTAGAAATGCACTTACGAGATATATCGTCTACCTAGTAATCTAAACGCGCATCTTTTTCTGTTCTTTGTAGTTAAAAAACTGAAAACACATAATTAAAAACAAAAAAAAAAAAAAAAAGAAAAAAAACAAAACGCATTAAAATTTAGATTCGCAATTACGTCGGAAAACGAACCGATGGCGGATGAAGCGGGTTTGAATTGCTCCGGGAGCGATTAAAATCCAATTTGCCACGAATTTATGTTTCGAATAGAAATGTGGTCTCACGGGCCTGAGTTGGATTAGAACTGAAATCACGGTGAAACAGCGCATCGAAGTCAATTAGCAATTGTGCCGTGCGCGAGTTGTGGAGAGTTCTTCGTCGGATAATTCTGACGAAGATATATGTTTCACCTACCCACCCTCCGTACTCGACTTTGAAGAGAAAAGACAAAACTAACTCGACCACTTTGCGAGTTATTTTCGACGTTCCAACCGACTCGCGTGAATTTGCGCTATTTCATACACTAATAAAAGAAAACAGCATGAGGAAAATATCTTCAACTAGTATCTCTTCCGCGCATCTCTCACAAAGTTCTACGCAATCACGATACCGCGAGATACAGTTTCGAAATCGCTGGCACGGTACAAGCTCTCGACGTAGGAACGAAATTTTAATGTCGAGTTTGACGATATATATCACACCGCGACGTATTAACGCGTTTCATTAAATCTGCATGAATAAATATTTACCGCGAAGATGTATACCAGGAAGTATTGAATCTGTGTGTGTGTGCGAGAGAAATCAAAGACACACGAAACTTACAGCACGAAAGTAGAGAAATATTTACTGGCACGCGTCTGAGACGTTTCAATGATTAAAACTTAAATAAAACATTGCCAATAATATCTACTGACGTATTACGAATCATTTTTACGAAGAGTTGCGTTTTCTCAAACATTTCTTTATCTTAAAATATGCGCGTTACTGTGCATATGAACGTGTAACTGCTGTACAAGACTTTGGAACAGATAATATATTATTTTTGTTTCATATTGTGTGTGTGTGTGTGTGTGTGTGTGTGTGTGTGTGTGTGTGTGTGTGTGTGTACGTGTATCTTCTTATATACACATCCACAATCGCGCAGAAAATAAACGAACAAAGTCTTCAAAAAATATTTCTCAATGATCGCGTGACTCAAACATAGTTCGACACTTTTTCTGATCCTATAGACTGATTTCCCGATGTTGTGCGCGCGAATTGCTCCCGGCGTGATTTAAACTCCGCGACGCGTAAAAAAAACCAGGCAAAAATCAAGACAAGAGAATAAGCGAGAGCGCGTCTCGCTGCACCAGCAAAGCGCCGGGTGAAACTGTCGAAACCGCCAATCACCCAAGAATCTCGACCCTCTCTGAGAGCGCCTGACCGGACGATGTTGGCGGGACACGGTGTTGCTTCCTAAATTGTGCGCAGGTCTCGCGAGAAGTTCAGCCAGATCGAACCGAAGACTGCCAAAGTAGTTGCACGAAACTTTTAGCACGGAGTTTTCGACGAAACAACAAACTAACTAACGAGCGCGAAGGGTGAGTTTCACAAAAAGTTTTTCTAACGTACGATAGTGACTATATCCACACGCACTTTTTACTTGTAAATTTTCCCGAGATACGAACACAGAACGGATCCCTCGTGAATGCAACTCGAGGACTGAAGCTCGCCCTGTATTTGCGACGCTAATATATCGCCAAAGGTTTTACCCCGAAGGCTTTATCCAGCGAGTTGATACATGGAAGATGGCAGAGTGTTACGAAGAAACCACGTGAGAGGGTTGATGGGAGCGAGGAGAGGGTTGCTGATCGATTATCGACTTGAATCCAAGCGGAACTAAAAGATACGGGTCTGATAAATGATAAAGAGAGACATGATTGAATCGAAGTATGCGAATAAATTATTAATTCCGAGCAATCTCTAGTGGCGTCGGAATGTTCTTCAGAGTCTAAAATTGCGAGCGACGCACAAATAAACGGAATAATGAATGAATGATGAGAATAAAAATAGATTGATGAAAACACATCTATTATCTTTCAGTATATATTACGTACTACGTGATGTTTATACGCACGTAATGTTCTCAATGATATACGCAAGATGATATAATATACAAAAGTAAAACACAGGAAAATACAGAGAACGTATATACAATCGTAGCCATAGAATTACACGGAGTTACATAAACATTCGTTTCTCTTAATCAAAGAACAAATGTATACGAAAGAAACTCGACTGCGTTTTCTTGACTGATAAGAAGTAGTTTAAAATGAAAATGGCATAAATAAAGAGTAAAAAAAGAGACACGAAACTTCAAACGCAAAATAAGATATAAATATTATATGTGTATAAAGTGATATTTTTATATATACGGTAGCACAAATCTGCAATTATTATCAATTATCTAATTAAAATAATTAATGTTTAAAATATACAAATGTAAAAAAAAGAAACCAAATAGGTTTTAATTCATCTTTCAATTCTTGTAAAATTCAAGGAAATTTCTCTCTTTCTTCCTTGGCACCTGATAACCTTTCAAATTTTTAAATCAGCAAAGCGAAAGAGAGGAAAAAATAAGCAAAAGAATAATAACTAGCGTATAAGAAAGAAGTCTATAAAAAATATATATATATATATATAAAATGATTTGTATAATTCAGACTTAACGTAACAATATATTAAATACGTAAATTGCAAGGTTTTTTTGGTGTAAGGAAACAAGATGTATTTCCTGTAGATGCGCAATAGCAGCCAATCAAAATTTAGCCCGTAATTCGATATGACGAATATGGCGTTTGATGTTTCGAGTCAATATCTGTCATTTCAAGAAATATGTGAGTTAAAACATCTAATAATTAATAAATTATTTTTATAACAGTTTTCGGAAATTGAAATAAAAAAATTAACATAACATTAACTTATAACTATTATAAAATTAACATTTAATTTTTAACTTATTTGAATATTTAACTTAAGTTGTTATTTAACTTAAGTTATTTATTATTTAATTGTTTATATATTTTGTAAATAATATTGTTTGTTTTGTGCGTTCGTTTAGATTTAATTTAAAATATTCCATAAAAATATAATTGTACAAAAATTAAATATAGAAAAATGAGTATCACATTTTCTGAATTTTGAGCTTAAAAACTGATTCTTCTTTTTCTAAATTGCAATCGGAACAAAACAAATTTTAGGCAAATAAATTGGCTAGATTATTTCCCAAAAGAGTTAAACTATAGACAACAATCGATTAATTAAAGTTTTAGACACATTTATATATTTTAACATGTAATAAAAGACGGTAAGGTATTCAAATATCTGTACTTAGTATTCGACGAAGATACGTGTATACTTAAAGGGTTAACAAATTTGTGCTAGATTTGGAACCAATTTTTGATTGATCATGACATTACGGACGCAATTCTTTTGTTTTTTTACACCATGATTTTTTTATATATGGATACCTAAAAATTGGATAGTTACAATAAGTTGATATTGTAAAGATTAATAAACTTGGACGTCAGGAAGATCATCTTTTTTTTACAAATGTATTAAACTTATGGATCAAAAGTTATCTCAAGTTCATTACTGGAAGATCAACAGTCATTGATGGAATCACTCTTGAGAGATGTCTCCACAGAAGGGAGAAGGGATCAAGAAAGAGGAATGAGAGAATTATATGTGAAATTGTTATCTTCTCTTTTTCATATCTGTAAAAAAATACACAGAGACAAGCTTACATTAATGCTATTGCAAAGTACTACTTTAACCCTAAGTCTAATCTCTGTTAATCCCTTCCTTGTTCATAACGGTATTACTGTGTACACTTGCCCATTATATCTTTGAAATATCTCACATTCATTAGTTTACATCAATTATGTTAATTAGCTCCATATACATATATATATATATATATAATATATAGCAAAGAGAAAGTACACAACTTATATATATATTATATATACTTATATATATTATATATATACGCACATACATATATGTATACATCATCAGGACTCACCCTCGTCGTCTACGGACTCGTCAGGTGTGGACCCACAGGTGTCGGCCTGAATTAATTGCGTCCTCCGGTCATCGCGAAGACGTGTAAAAAAATCTACGGCGTAGTCGATAATGTCGCCGGGCTGCTCCAGTAAGTAGCTGATCGTGAACTCTAGCAGGACGTCGCGCAAGTCCTCTGGCACCGTAATTTTGCCAGTGTTACGTTGACAGCTCATCTTCCGTTTAAAAAATACTATTTCACCGATTCACTCACGAACGAGAGATTATCTTTCCTTTTTTCTTTCACGCTTAACTCTTTGCGATTCTCCAGCGAGACTTCTTGTTCTCCGCTCTCTCTGCCCTATATTAATCGTCCTGTCACGACGACGGTGTACCGTAATTTTCTACACCACGTCACCCGCGCGGAATTGAAGGCAAGTGTATTAATCGGACGTGCCGAGACCCCAAAGTTGTCACAAATAAAAGCGAGAAAAACCGAGTTGTGTATTCGCGCGTCGTACACCGCCCACTTCGCGCTGATGGCTGCTTCCCTGTCGTCGTTCGCCGCCGCCGCCGCCGCCGCCGCCGTCGTTGCCGCCTCGTTTTGCAGGCGAGCTCTCCTCCCCGGTTGTTTGGCTGCGTTGATTCTCGTCGACGGGCTCTACCTGGCCTGTCGAAACAACGCTGCGCACACAAGCGCGGGAACGTACGACGGCAGTGCGAAGAGGGAACCGATCGCGATTGCTAAGATGGCGACTGATGTATTACTCGAGCCACACCGCGCCGCGTCAAGCGGCTAACTTGTGTGTGTACGTATATACGTGTACATACTATACACCTCGCGTGTGTATATACTTTTACTAAAATATGTATGTATGTATGTACGTACACGCACATACACGTTGTGTCTCGCCTAAAACGGCCGAGAGAGGCCGAAATATCGGTGAATCTCTCCTTCTTTACTGCGCACGCAATCCGACCGTATGGTATAGCCGATCAGAAACGATTGATACGCTCTATCGCGTATCAACGTAAATTATTTTTTTCTGTCGAAACGAATAATGAAGCACTTTCTGTCAACAGGTGTATCTTGTGTACATTACGTCGGCAGATATGCGATTAATGTTGCATACTATAATTTTTATGATCTATATTCACATTAGTATTCACTCCAAAATGCTAAATTGAATTCGATTTTTTTCTTCTCAATCTAACGCTCTGCTTAAGTCCGCTTTTGTGCCACATTGTGCGTTATTGTGGTACTTGACACGCAAATTAGGAACTGGGGAAGGAAATATATATATATAAAATCTGATCTTTTTTAATGTGCACGAAAAACAGTCGCACTGCATCAGTTCGGATTTAGATGGGTTTTTTCTTGTGATATAAAAGATATATCAGGCAATAAATTTGTATCAAAATATCAATAACTCCATGTTTGGGCAAAATTCATATGCTCTATTTGAAATTCTCATTTCTACATGTGCGATTGTTGGTCAAGTCTCTCGGAAACTATAAAGTATGTATAAAAAATTGTTTCACAAGTGTGATAAGCATTTCTCAACATACATATATATATGCACAGTAGAAGATAAAAAAGAAAAAAACAAAGTTATTGTATAACTTAAGTTTATTTACCATTCACACTCAACAGTCTAAAATAAGATTGCAATTGAGTGTCGAATAAGAGTGTGAGAAGTTTATTTTTTATAACCGCAACTGCGTCTACGGCCTCTTGCTCTCTCGAACTTCCGACCCTTGGATCTCACGTAAGGTTTCGTGTGCGAATGCGGCACACCAGGTGCTGGACCAAAGTGTTTCACAGCTTCGCGAGCCTTGCGTGGACCCTGCATCAGAACCGTGCGCTTGCCGGTTGGGGCTCGCAAAGCCAACTGATCGAACGTAATGATCTCACCGCCGGCCTTCAAAATGCGCGCCCGAGCTTTCGTGGTCACACGTAAAGCACATACCTGTAAGATCACATTAATTTATCGTACGTTTTTGTGATATTAGATAAAATGCACACACACTTGGTATATCATATATATCAAATGTGTGTAATTTTATATTCTATGAAAATGACACAACAGTAATAATTACCGTCAATTTGGGAACTTCAAAAATTCTAGCATCGTCAGTGACGGTACCAACGATTACAGCAATACACTTCTCTCGGTTCGGCTTTTTCATGAATCGCACAACACGCGCAAGAGATATAGGCGGTCGATGAATTTTACTCATAAAGAGTCGCTTCAGAATGATCTTGTTAAATTTGGAATTTGTTCTTCTTGCTAGGAACCGATACAGCTAAAACAATCAATTGAACACTTGGTAAAACAAGGCTCAGTTTGTGATAGAACAGAAACAAGTGACATATAGGTCAAAGAATCCGAAGGAATGTTCACCGGTTTATATAAAACTGATTTTTCTCTAGAATATTACAAAATTTTAATTTTTTTAAATAAACAAAACTTTGTGTCAACTAGAATAATCGCTTTTTTTATAAGAAAAATAAGCGAGAAAAGATAGTTGACAAATTTCTATAGCGAACTTTCAAATTATATCAGTCTATAAAAAAGATCTGATCTAGAGTGCAGTTCGCATGTTTTATCAAATATGCCTCTGATAACTTTTTAAATTCTGTTTAACTTAACTTTAAACAATAGAAAAAAAAAGAAATAAAAAGAGACTTGTTACATACACAGCCAAATAGGAAAACTAACCTCAACTTGTGTTTGCAACCAAAACGCTTAAAAATACTTAGAGTGTTTTTTTACTACGATTTGAAGTGGAATCTTTTTACTAAAGTTTTAATTTATAATAAATCCTAAGTATACAATTATTATTATTTCATCCAGTCGCGATCTTTTATTTCAAAACTAAAATTTTGAAAACCAAAACATGTGCAAAAACGAAAACACTGACACACAGACAGAATTTTTTTTTTTTAATTTTTTCTATGCGTGCATGCTTAGGTTTTTTACACACAGACAAATTTAACTGATAATAACGCAATTTCTAACAAATATATTGAATGTAAATCCTACCTTGACGAGAAGTCGTAAGTACACATCTTGCGACTTCGGTTCCGTACGCCGCACCTTCCTGTCATGCTTATGATTAATATCAATACCCTGCGAAAGAAATGCTTATTATAAAATGAATTTAAACAACCTGACACACGATGAACACGAGCGTATTTGTCGCGATTTAATATACAACAGCGTGATATCGCTCGATTTTTCAACGAAATCAAAGATCGACACATCGTCTTACCATTTTGACAAAGCGGAAAAGACACGAGGCCTAGAAGAACGTGGGTTGAAAGGAACGGAAACGGCAGAGAGGTCACCACTGACAGTTTTCATTATTTAGATCGAGTTCGCAATGGTCGCGGAAACCAATGAAAAATCGAAACTGAATTCGATAAAATCGACCAATCCTAATTCGGGTCTAATTGCGTATTCGGCTTATTGTGCGCGTTGCGATCGCCAAGTGGAACTCGCATACATTTGACATATGTGTACTCCAGTATATCATCTGTACATTCTGTGCCTTGACAACTTGATACCACACTGTAGGAAAACGTCAACGTGTGTAACCGTAGCGAAACCGGCAAGTGGGCGATACATCCAGGTGTATGTATGCATGTACATATACGTGTACATGTGTACGCCGCGAAGAGTCGTCTTAAGTGGCATCGAACATTTGCAAGCCGTTTGTTGAAGGATCCGACAAAAGTGCTATCTCTTCGTGACGCGATTAAAATTAAATGACAAGCGAATATGGCAACGCCCACTTGTGATAAGAAAGCGAGGGTAATCGTTCTAGGAGGTATCTCACATGCGAATTTAATTTTCTTCTTGCGACACAGGAAGAAACGAGAGAATGATAAGAAAACAAGATCTGCTTTTTTTCCGTTGCATTTTTTTTCTATATTTAAAACTGTATTTTTTAATCGAGAGCGTAGAAAAGAAAATTGACAAAAAATGCAACGGAAACAAACGGTCTTTTGTTACGATGACGATTAAAAGGCGGATAACGTTCGCGCAGGATGCGGTTTTATTGGTCGTAATCTCGTGGAATATCTGCTGGATAACGAGTTGGTGTCGTACGTGCGAGTTGTCGACAAAGTGCCACCGCAGACCGCTTGGCTTAACGCGAAGCACCAGCATGTGTTCCAACACCCCTTGCTCGAGTTCAGAAGTGCTAATTTGATTAATACAGGTAACTATATTTTTTTATCCATTTTTCTATACATTTATCAAAACTCTGAGTACATGTGTATAGATTTACTTTTCAGTAGAGTATTAATAAACCAAGTTCTGTTCTTTGATTGTAACACATATATATATAAAACATAAACAAAAAGATAATGATGTTTGTTACAGTATCCTGCCAAAATGCATTTGCATCTGATGAGCCTATTGATTATGTGTTCAATTGTGCCGGAGAGACTAAGAGCAGCCTCACAGATCCTGTTTATAAAGAAGGTATTTATAAACTCAGCATGAACTGTGCTGAACAAGCAGCCAAGATCAAAGTTTCTCGTTATGTAGAGATATCTTCTGGTAACCTTACCACCTCAGAAAAGGTGAGAGAGAGTACTGTGCATTTATTTTCTATAACACAAGAATAATAAAAACAACAATAATAATACAAACATATTGGATTCAGAGACCTATTAAAGAAGAGGATACTGGAGAACCATGGACGTTTATTGCAAAGTATAAGTTACAAGTAGAACAGGAATTAAAAGATATACCAGACCTAAAATATACTATATTGAGAACAGCTATTGTATATGGCTGTGGTGACAGAAGTGGTTTAGGTAATTTTAAGAATATAATTTGTTCTTGACATTTTAATTTTCTTTCATATAAACTTAAGTTTTTGTCTCAGTTCATTGGAATTTATTTTAATATCATTACTAATGTATTTCTTATTTTTCACTAACTAAATAAGGAACTACACTTCCAACAAAAAAAAAAACAAATTTCGCAATTTTACAGCACCAAGATTGGTAGTAGGTGCAGTTTATAAGTATTTAGGAGAGATGATGAAGTTACTCTGGGGACCAGATCTTCACATGAACACCGTTCATGTGACGGACGTTGTCAGAGCTATCTGGCACGTCGCGAATAAGCCGGAAACGATAGGCCAGACGTACAACCTCGTTGACGAAGGAGATACCACTCAAGGTTTCATAAGTTCTGTAGTGTCCGAAATCTTCAACATCAACCACGATTATTGGGGCACTGCGCTATCTACACTGGCTAAGGTATTGCATGTTTCGATGCAGTGAAATATTTGAGTGTTATTTTAAAGTCTCGAGAAATCAATAGTCATGTCTCTATGCTTCAGGCCGATATGAACTCTGTTGTCGAAGAAGTTAACGACAAACACATGGGTCCTTGGGCGGAAGCGTGTCGTAAAGACGGTGTTGAAAACAGTCCTTTATCGCCGTATATAGATCAAGAACTTTTATATAATAAACACTTGTACTTACAACCCGGAAAGCTATCGAAAACAGGATTCACATACTTGTATCCTAAGTTAACAAAAACTGCTCTCAAGGAGGTAATTAATAACTCGCTTTTGCAGAACGTCTACTTGTACAATTTTCGAACACGTCTCTGATTGTCCAGAAACTTTCCAAAACTAAAGACCAAATTATAGAATGGCGATAATATTATATTTTAATATCAATGAAAAATTTTCTAAAAATTTTGATTTTTTTCATTAAAGAAAAAAATAAAACAGAACTTCAGAGATTTTTCCAAGCAGTAGACATTCCGTTTTGCAGATCAATTTGAAAAAAAAAATTATATAAAAAACTGCAAAACAAAATAATAAATTTCAAATTTTCAGGTACTTAACGATTACGTAAGCATGCGAATCTTCCCGCATTCTTTACTTTTATGAGCGTTGCAATATCCATGGACTGCTAAAATTCTAGTATCGACAACAAGCTTAAGATGACTATAGATACATACCTATAGATACATGAGTATCTTGTGCCTAAAATATACAAGGATTCTCGAATTCTATACAGTTAATACACACACACACATATACTCTATTATACATATATATACATATATGTATGTTAACGTCTTTACTTTTTGGTGGTTTTTTTAATACATTCCAAGACACAAAAAAACATTTATATAAATGTAAGTCTAGATAGAAACGCGTGTGTATGGAATTCGCATCAACATCGAATTTCGTGGACAAGCCTATCGTCAATGTGATAAATTAGCAATTAGCGTACTTACTCTTAATAAAAAGAACATTTAGTTCTCGAGACAAAACTCCCGCACTTTGAAAGTTGCTAGTCAAGCACTAAACTTCGAGACAATGTGTTGTTACGATCTTAGACACAAAGATAATATAAATGTGTAAAAGAATGCTCCTGAATTGTATAACAATTTATACAAGTTTTAGAAACATAGAGAAAAGATGACTTTTTATAAACCACTTTTTCAAGACTGTGAATTACATCAATTAAAAATTGTTAAAAAAAATTATATATTAATAAATAAATAAAAATATCTATATTTCCTACTGTTAGGTACATGTATAAGAAGAAGCTACTTGTTTTATAGTCGCTACATTCCAACAATGTATCTGTTCACAAACTGCGAATAAAGTTGAGAAACCTTTTTATTTTAATCAAGTGTTTGTATATACACAAAACACACACATACATGGTGTTAAACAAAAGATGGATTATCTATTTTGAAAAGGTATATCTAGCATTTATTAAAGTGAATGAAGAAATTTCTGAGGCGGCGTGTATGTGTGTGATTCATATAAAGTGGCCAATGTGTAATTAGTTTAAAAATGTGAGAACGTAAAGAAATTGTGACATTTATCTTTTTCACTAAAGATGTATACATATATATATAAAAGAGAATATTTTTATATATATTAGATTTTAAAATTAAATGATTAAATTACTGATTATTGGAGTTGGTTTGTTTACTTCTGCATACAATCGTAACATAAAATCAGAAGTAGCAGCAGAATTATGTACCATCAATCATTCAAAAGGTTTGCAAAACCTTTTAATTAGATATTTTAATTACATCGTATCGAAAATATATCTTTATAAAAGTTCACTCAAGATACGGCAGTAGAGTAACGGGCCTTAAATTTTAATAGTATACAAAACAACAACAAAACTTCACAAATATATGTATACAAGTAAGACGATCAATATTTGTCACCAAAATGTTAGGTTTGTATCAGACAGTCAAGAAAAAACAAGAATTTTATGTATTTTTATGTATAAAAATAAAATTTAATCGGAGGATTTTGTCAGCTACACAACTGTAATTTGTTACTATATATTATATAAATTTTTTGTTGCTGTTTTATCATAAAAGTGATGAATCTATGTAACATAAGTTTTTATAGTAAGATGTTGCACACTTTCGAGCAGTAATATATGTGATTGGAATAAACTTGTTACAAGCATTCACTTAAAGTGTAAAAAATGAATGAAAACAGTTTATACATACATATATATATATGTACATATAAAAAAACTTATATATGTATATAATAAGCGTAAACTTATTTTTTTTTTTTACGAAACTTGTACAACTGCCATTTACAAACTTATTACAACATGTAGGAAAGCAATATAAAATCATTACTCTTATTATGTACTGAAAAAAACATTACTTATTACATACTTTCTGCTGCTTACACTTCGTTCAACGCATATTTCTCTTAAAATTAATCCTTTGTCGTTCGAACGCTTTTGGTTTTTCATAAATAATAGCTGTCTCTCAAAATATTCTCCCAAGTACAAAAAATATTTGCACACTTTATTTCTCTCTTTAGAAATAATCGTACACACAAAACAGGAGAATATTAACGCGCGCCGTGTCGATATAATCGTTTTCATTTGTACATACTAATAATATATTAAATGACATATTTTATATCGCAACATTTCTGTAAATTTACATATGTTTTTTATTTTGTAAATTTCTCTTAGCATCTTTCACACACACACGCACACACATACTTCATTTCCGTCTGTGTAAATCAATCAAAACAGGATGTGCAAATATTTTTTTACCTACTATATTTACATTTTCAAAATTGCAAGGGTGTAACATGAATGTACCTTTCTGGTGCACGATGTCAACAACATGGATTAAGGAACGATCGGAGTTTTAGCATCCTGACTCTTTTCTTGTCATCATACGCCAACTCTGTTTTTCACGCTACATGAGTTTTGTCAAAATACATTTGTCAACAAACACAAAAATTTATCAAAAAAAGCATATAAACATACATCCTCAACAAATGTGGAAAATAATACAAAATATAACAGGCATTACATCATTATATGTGACAACAAACGCAAGTCAGACGAATTAAATAAGAAATTATAAGCATAAAACACATTGAGTATGCGCGAATATAATTCGCAACATAGAGGCTGTTACACGAGAAGAGAGGATCTCGTGCAAGAGTTCATAAATTCAATATTGTATATGTATGTTATATATATCTAAAGATCTGAGATTCTCAAAATTATACTTATAATACAATAATAACAAGTTCCATGTATTCATGTGTAAATAAATCTTTCTGTAGAGCTGTATCTGATCTGTAAACATAGAGCTATTGTAATGATTTGCGGAAATCGATAAAACAGAAATAAATAAATTATGGTGCACAGTCGTCGACTAAACATACTTCCAGTAAACACACGAGGTATCGGAGTAGTATTAATAATTAATAACGTAACGGCTTGGGTATAAAATAAAAAATATTCTTTAAAAACACTCTCAGTCTGGCTTCTAGAGGATTCTGGTTATGAAAAATGCGGCAATATTTCTATGGAATAAAAGTACGATTAGTCTTTAATATATGTGCAAATCCGAGGTTACTTCTAATGTTAGCTTTTCATACTGTAACTATGGGTGATTGTTATTGCATGATTCTGTGTGTGTAAATGTATTCGTCTAAAGTATGTAGTGAATGGAAAAATGTAATAAATAACAATAGTGGAGGTACAGTAACAACATTGACATCTCTCTATGTCTCACTCTAAAAGATATAGCTTATTCTATTCAGGTACTGTATTGGGTTTCTTCTGTCATGGTAACATGCACCAGTCTGGAAATGTGTCTTATAGCTTTGTCTCAATATGCTGCTTTTTTTGTGTAATACACAGAACTGTTTTACCAGTTAACACGCTAATATCGTACACAACAGAACGTTCACGTTAATTATATATATATGTATATATATGTATATATATAATTATATATATATATAATATATAATTATATATATATATATAATTATATATATATATAATATATATAATATATATATATATATATAATTGTTTTTTATAATCTAATCGCTTTCTTTCTGAGCGATACCAATCTTATGAACGGAGAGAAAACCGAAAAACGTATGAAACTTTCTTATGTAAATTCTGAGGAAGTTTTTTTCCGTTATAAAAATATCGTCTATCACATAACAGTCTTTAAGATCTCTTATCAAAGTACATACTTGTGAAAATGAAGTAATTTCTATTTTCTTTGTATGCTATTCGTTTGAATTATATGATACTCTCTGAGCATACGTGAAAATTCGAAGAAGGACGAAAAGCAGTTGTGTGTACAAGATAAATGTAGTGCTTTGAATAACGTACATACAGAGCGGTGATCGCTTCTAGGTCAGTGGATTTGAATGCTCGTAGATCAAGTGAGTTTTATCCTCATCGCATGTAGAAAAGGTAGATCTTTATATATATATATATATATATATATATATGTATATCGAGCGGCCAGATTATCCGTCTCGCTCGCGCTTATCACGCTCTTTATTACGCGCAAAGCAGCTGAAGATCTACCTATTGAAAAACGAGATAAATCCAATGTTCTCGTTTAGGTCAGTGAGCGAATCGGTGACCTACAAGCCAATCATTACTGCAATACAAAATAATCTTAGGCTCTTTTTTCCAATTTGATAAAATGTAAGTCATAATTTTTTCATGTCTTCGAATCAAAATAGAAATTGTACACATATGGTGAAATGACAAAACGTCTTTTTAAACCTACAAATATCTAAAAAATTTGTTACGGAGTAAAAAATACCTGATAGTGTCCCTTGATGAATAGTACTTTTTCTCGGCACGAAAAACAAGAACAAGATAAAATATTTGTTATTCTACTCCTTCTGAGTAATTTTAACTTTTGGTCCTTCTCCGAAGTTTAATTCTATATACATATATATGTATAGTCCTTTTAAATCTGAGCTTATTAATTACCTTTTTGAATACTCTTCCCATTCATAGGATCCTTTCTCATTTAAAATATGATATATATATATATATATATCGCATATAAATCAGTTTTAAACTAATACAAACTCACGTTAAATGCTTTAAAAACTATTCACGTATAAAATAAATACTCTTTCATTTGTTACATATGTTAACGCTAAATGCAAAAACAAATTTAGTTTTTAGATAAACTTATATAAATGATTTTCTGTGTGTATAGAATATACTTAAATAACACACACATATATATACGTTAAAATAAAAAGAGAAAAAACAGAAAGAGAAAAAGAACAACGGAAGATAAGAGAGAAAAAGAACTTTCTTAACATATTTCTAAATGCGTAGCATCTGTTTAGAGCCTTTCCCTGCTTTCATTAATACTACAAAAGTTCTTTTTGTTTAAATATTATTAATGGAAAACACTTATTTGTGTGTGTGGAATGATCAATATCTGCTTTCTTTTTTTTTTTTTTAATTAAGTAAATTCTCGAAATTGTTTCGTCAACTGAGCTTAGGCCACGCTTCACCCGGGCAAACTGTTTCACAACATTTGCGTTTCTAAACAAAGGAATGTACATCCTTGTATTTCTTTACCATCAGGATCGTCGAAGATATTTTGTGGATATTCACTAATTAGCTTACTCTATATACACACAGAGGCATTAGAATCTTGTTATTTTATTCGAATTTACGTGTCTCTAAATTTTTGTCTTTTTTTTATATTTTTTGTTCTGACTCTTCATTTAATTTTTGAAATATATAATTACAGACAACTGTTTGAGAAATAACAGAAGATGACATAAGAAATAAAAGAAAAATACATCGACATGTAAGAGAGAAGAAAGAGAAAAATATCGAACAGAATCTTCTCTTGGTTGAGCTACCATACCCCACATTGGTTCTTAATTTTATTTTATAATTTAATTTTATAGCGAAAATATTTTTTCGTCTCTCATCTTCTATTAACTCTTAAACGTGTTGTCAATGTCGTTTTGTATTATTCTATATGTACACACACATGTCCAGCAAACACTTTAGATATTATCTGCACAATCAGTGCGCAATGTCATGAATGAAAAAAACAAATTTGCCGGTTCGCTTTCGAAACGTTTACGTAGACGCGCTCAAGTTCTCTGTGTAAAAGAGATTATCTTCTACATATTCGTAATTAACATAGCGATTAATAGTTTAAAATGAGACACAAATTTTTCCAAACCAATATTATAATTTTGATCGTTTAATAGTTCTTCTTGTAAGCAAAAATTATGGCGAACTGCGTGAGAATTTGTTGCAATTTCTCGCATTGGTTTTGTTTTGTTGGTGCCAGAATTGCATCTTCTTAACGTCACGCACTTTTTCACATCTTGATTCGCCAATCAAGATCACGCATAGAGAGGAAACACAGCGCAGGATTTTGCGTATTCCTACCTGCTACACCTCGATACCAATATTTGAACACTTTAGCGTACCTGTATACAAGTGTTGAACGCACTTTCACCCATTCGGTTCAAGTACCGGGACAGACGCACACGCGGCCTTTGGTGATGATGAAGCTTCTTCGTTCGGACATCCTGAGTTATTATTTAAACTGCTAGTGCTACTGCCTAAAGTACAATTGACTATTGTGAGCTGCGTGTCTTCTAGATCTTGCTCCTCTCTCTGCTGATTAGTTGAGGCGGAACTGCCTCTTCTTTTGTACTGCAATTACAAAAATAAATATAGTAAATAGGATCTAGAGAAGATTAACAACAATTTTATTGGCTTTATTACCATTTTTTTTTTTTTTTTTTTAGAATTTTCTTGTTTATTAATTGTATATAAAAATTAATGTCTTTCATGAATCTCTATCTACGATGTTAAAGTTAGTAGTAATTACCTGAGGATTCTCCATAATATGAACATCCTTTGAGCCTCCATTTGTTTCCCACGACGATAACAAAGGTTCTTTTGCACAAACTTCGAAGATTCCATTGGATTGTATACCCTGCATGTACGAATACACATCACACGTATTATCTCTATTATTTTATAAGCGTATAAAGTATTATCAGCAGAAAATTTGAAATAAATTCGCACAAATTCTTCTTAGTGTATTGCTAAGACTTTACCTTTGAATCAGACTGCGGATTTGTCTCGATCGAGGACGTTGGACACAGCACAGCCAGTTCGATTTCGTTTGAGGCACCGGTCGCATTCGCTTGCTGACACACCGAAGTAGACGACTGTTCTGTGCAACATCGGTTTCCGTTCCGCGATAATATGTGTCCTTTCGCGGATTGAACGTTATTTCTTGACGAACGAGAGTTCTCGAACTTTCTTCGGCAGTATATACTGCATAGACATATCGTGATAAATCCGATGCTTATGCTCACTCCAAGAACTATACCTGTACGTAGTCACAATCGCAATATTGTTAATGACGATTCAGACATCGCTATTTAACAAACCATTTGTTGCGTAATAAGTTGAACTCAATCGCGGAGATCTAAACTTGCTTGAATTCAAAATGCTATGGATTTTTTTTTTACCTATACTCGGATCAGGTTTCACGTTGTGCGGCGGTTTCTGATTACCGGACGGCGTAGATACCGATGTTCCTCCACCGTTACTTCCACCACCACCAGTAATAATAACAATAGTATTCGACGGCTTTCCGTAACCAGCTTTCGTTGCCGCTTGTACCTTGACAAAATATCGTTTTCCCGGCGCTAAACCCGGTAAGATCGTCGACGTTTTGTTACCGGGCACAGTAACGTTGTTCCACGTCGTCGTCGACTTCGAGTCCATTGTGTAAGCGACAAAATAATTTTGTATGACGCCGTTTATACTGCTCGGCTCCTTCCACGCGATTCGCATCGTATTGTTGCCCAAAAACCATTGCACTTCCTCGACTTGGTCAGGAACTGTAATGTTTGCTTAGAATAATACTCGATATAAATGTCTGACAATACGTTATTACAAATTAGATCTTACCATCCTCATTTGTATAACATTCAACAGATTCGCTGAAGAGACTGCTTTGATTCATATGTTTGGCTCTTACTTTAAACTGGTACAAGGTGAAAGGCTTCAATTTGTCGACACTCATTTTCATATCGTCTCTACAATATATGTTTCGTATACTTAACAGTTTCTTTTCGGTATTTTCTTATTGTTTACATTAACCGTTTTTCAGCAAAAAGATTGCACTTACGTAATAACGCATTTAGATTCGTTTGTATTTTGGACCGTGGAATAACAAAGTTCGAACGAGTCCACGTCACGCGCTTCAGGTAATATCCATGTTACGTTAATGGACGTAGATGAGACGGGAATAGCTTCCAAAGATATTGGTACAGCATCTAAATTAAGATTGATTATTGCATAAACTTGTTTTCGATATAAATTTAGAGAAAAATGAAGTAAGTGTAATAAGTACGCAAATATCTCAGAAACAAAACTTTATCTGGACAATATTCAGATATAAAACTTGAAAATGAATTTGTGTCTGAAAGCATTGCTATGTTCTACTTTTTAAGCATCTCGTAAACTTACTAGAATTAGATTGTACAGTCTGTATGTGTTTTGTCAAGCAACCTGTTGCTTCACCTGAGCTCACCATACACAAACCCATGGTGTATGAAACATTTAAATCTGGACGAAAACACAATTAATTTTAAATTTTATATATAACATTACTTGTCAAACAGACAGTTGTGCATGCTTACCAAGATCGTTGAACAGATATTCAGTGACATTTTGCGGTAAAAGAATGGTCGCTAATTTTTCACCATCTTGATTTTCGCAATAAATTTGCCAAGAATCGAACTTGGATTCAATTTGATCGTTTTGCTTAAAGTTGATCTTCCATTTCATCTGTCAAGAGTAGAATTTCAAAAACGTTGAAATAAATAAAACCTACTATACAAGTAAAATATAAAATTTTGATGAATATACTAACTTTGATTATCGAAGCATTTACGATTAATACTTCGATATCTACCACATTCTTTATAATAAACTGATTGTGTTCAGATGGCATAGTCACAGTGACCCATTCAAACTGTGTTTCACTAATATTCGGCCAGCCTTGCTTCGTTTTTGCCAACATTCGAAGATCGTATTGTGCTCCGGGTATGAGATCTACGATATAGGATGATACATGATTACGCGATTATATCTGCTTTCACATTATACGAGAACGAATCGATAGTAGAGCCGTACCGGAGAGTACGTAGTATTCGACAGTAGCGGGTAAATAAACTACTTTGGAATATGGATATTGGTTGAGCCTCCACTGAAGTTTGTATTCGACCACGATGCCGCGGGATTCCTTCTTACTTAAAGGTTCCCATGATATATTTAGTTTTGTACTACTTATTATATCCACATTCAATTTCGGTGCGCTTTTAGGAACTGCAAACGAGCGATTATAAAGCGATTTAAACATTCGTGCAAAATTTTTCGTAACGTGTAACGAGTAAGCCGCTTTAACGAGACCAAGTAAAATCACATACCACTCGGAGCAGTGGAACACAGAATGGTAGCCGATTGATCGCTAGCACCATAATTATTCCACACTCGTACGTAAAATGAATAATTTGTATATGGTTCGAGTAGTTTTGTTATTTCTACAGACGTAGAATTCCCTGGTTCTGGTGGAGAAACTTCTTCCTTGCCACCTTCTGATCACATCATAGAAGTAAATGTACAAGGTGTGCAAACACGCGTCGCGAGATCTTTCCGAATTTACGCAGAAAGATAAAAAAAAAAGAAAAAAAAATCATGTCATCGAACTCACCGACAGCACTATAATGGACGGTATAAGCTGTAATACTGGTATATGGTAGAGACTTTGGTGGTTCCCATGAAATTAAGATTTTAATTGGTGATAGAGCTTGACACTTCAATGAAGTTGGTGCAGCAGGACTATTGCGCGATGTGTTCACTTGGAGCCGGCCAGCGGCCCAGATTTCACCCGCTGAATTTACCGCCACACATTGGTATATGCCGGAGTCAGACGGTACAGTTGCCGATATTGCTAATTCTATTTTATTATAATTCTTAACGTAAGTTGTTCTACGACCTGTCAACATACGTACACACGTGAGTGTGCGTTAAAACAATGACATTCCATTCTCACTTATATAATTTTCTACGATAATACTCACAATAAACATTTTTTATATTTCTTATTAAAAGTAATTACCATTAATAGTAATATTCAACGAGTCTTTTAACCAATAAATTTGAGGTACAGGTAATCCTTGCGCCTGGCACTCGAATCTTGCAGTTCTTCCATTTGGACAGACTTGGTTTGTCGGTGTCTTTATAAACGACGGAGGTATCAACACATCCACAGTTATATTCTGCAACGATTTGAAATAAAAGATAGATTTGTTAACAAATTTACAAGAGCGGTAAATAAAGCACTGTGCACAGTGTGTTGACTCTTTGCTTACCTGTACTTCTAAATCGTTACTAATAGAATTCTTCGAAGAACACATATAAACACCGGCATTGGAAATATTTACATTTGTTAGTGACAATATACTGACACCGGTAGTGGAATTGAGAAGAACGCGAGGTTGCGTAACATTACCTAAAAATAAACACGTTATTAATGTAATGAAATTGATATCATTAAATGTGCATTCTTCATAAAACTCCTTACTATTATAACGAGGAATAAATGACCAAGTTATGAGTGGAGATGGATAACCAGATGCAGCACACGCCAAATTAAGATTTGATCCTTCAATCAGCCAATGATTGTACAAAACTTGCGGAAACAAGGACGACGAAATATGCGATTTGTTACTTTCCGCTCTTGGAATAACTGTTAATTTTGCTTCTCTGCTCTTTTTAGTCTTCTTTAAAAATTCATTAGTGACTATGCATCTAAAAATAAAATCAGTTTTGCACATTTTGCTTGTTTACTAAAATTGTGATGAAATTTAGTTTATTATGAAGAGATATACAATTGTATACCTATATGAGCCAGCATCTGACAGTTTTGTTGCACTTATATACAGAACACCTGGTGGTACCACAGAGTACTTTGATTTATGATAAGATAATAATGTTTCATTATGCTGCCAAGTAATATTGGGTGGAAAAGGAACGCTGTCTATCAAACATGACAATCGTGCAACTTCGCCTTCCTGAACAATAATATTTTCTGGAAACTCTTTAAATACATTGGCAAGTTCTGCAACATGAAAAAGTCATTGTAATTGTGACATTTTTAAAGCTGACGAATATTAAGACTTATTGCAATTTTAAAACAATACCTGCTATTTGAATAATTGCAGGAGCTGAGCGTATCGATCCTCCTAAACCAGTACGTGTTACACAGCGATATTCATCTTTATGATTTCTAACACTAACAATACTATTCCGTTCCTTTTCTTTGAAATTTTGTTTCTACGCAACATTGACACAATATAAGTCTTTTGCATTTGTCATATTTTTATACTAATCAGAAGTCAAATTGATGAGATATTTACCTTGTAAAAATGAAGAGAACCATTGTGAAGAAGAACACAACGAGTCAGACCACATGGAGGCGCCGGTATTCCATTATGCAACCAGGAAATGTTTTTATTCAAACCAGCCACGCAGGTGAGCGTGATTCCCTTTTTTCCTAGTATTACGTGACCGCTAGGATGAATTTCCAATGTGAACTCGGATGCTTTCGTCAGACCAGTGTCGGAGCCGTCGGTTTTTGACACATTTTTCCCATTGATACTTCCTCCAATACTTTTAACATCCACTATAAATGCGTAATTTATTTACGCAAATTAAAGGAACAATAACATGTGTGAAAAAGTGTCAACATCCAAATGTGTCAACAAATTTCAGTATTGAGGAAAATCTTAATTAGCAAGCTAATAAGAATTTTTAATCAGTGTTACTTTGTTCTCTATAATTGTTATCTACATTAGCGATGTCAAAGAAACAAGCTCTCGAGAATATCGACGAATATAAACGCGTGTGTTCATTGCAACCGGAACGTAATCGTTTCCGCGCTCAAAAGTGTAAAGAAAAGAGCAAATCAGATAAATTTGGAGCACATCATTATACGTAACATAAACGAGTTGTATGTAAATTACCCATCCAAACAAATATTTAATATATATATATATATTTATATATATATATATATAAATATATGATACACGTATATGTGTATATATATATATTGGTCTTTCTTCGTTAGCGCTTCCAATATCAATTCTTCGTTTGCACCCATAGCTCGTGTCTACAATATGCGTGTACAATGACAAAATCGTGGACGGATTAAGAAGCGTGTGCCATACCTGCGACAGAAGCAGGCTTCAACACTTCCGTAATCAAGACGCTCAGCAACAGTACTCGCGCCGCCATATATTCGCGCTCATCGGCAAGGCGCACCGGTGCGTCTGTATGGGTTTTGCGTTACAATTGTTATTCACTCGCGGAGGAACGCGGCCGTCGCGGGTAAGCGTCGTCGTCGATTATTCGTCTTCTGCGACGTTTTCCTCGCCGTCGTCGCCGATGTCGTCGTTATCGTCGTCGTCGTCTTGGTCGTCGCAGTCGAGGAGATGATCAGAAGCGAGATTCGTCGCCGCATGTTTGTAACAGGTGAGGTCCGGTTCTCCTCCGTCGAAACCGAGAAGAGGAGTTTTTCTCTTTAGAGTTTTCCGCCGAGAGACTACGTCGTTAACACGTTTTGCCGTGACTATATAAAAGCAGTATTCTCTCCGTCTCACTCCTCTCTCGCGCCCTGTTTTCGTCTTTCGCGTGTACACACTCACATCGTCGACCGGCGCGCGTAAGTATTATTATATATATACACACACCGATCCCGAAACTCGGGACGGGAGAGTAACCGCGACGTCGACGAGGGCCCACGCGCTCGTACGCGACGCGCGTTAACGATCCGACGTCGATCAACAACACCACTCGTTGCGCCGGGGACACTCGCACGCAGAATTAAACGAGTAAAGTTTCGTCATTGCGCTTGTTGTGCTCCGTTGCTCGGCACGCGTCTCATTTCTACCAATGACGGCGACGATGAGACGTCACAAGGGACAAATTCATCCGTAATCTCTTCCGCGCATGTGTAGGATGTCCATTTGGTTTCGAGACTTCACTGGAATTCTTCCAGAAATTCACGGAGTCGGTTGGACCAGCTTTGATTCATTCGGAGCTTCAGCGCGCGTAAATTATTATATGTTTCCGGAGAAGCTGAACGTTAATTGGCCACGGCGCTATTATTCCCTAGCCGATTTCCGGCAAGTGTTGGTCACGTTCTGTGGACAAAAATCAATAAAGTCCAGTCTACAATGATTGATGGTTGCAGACCAATCAGGTCAAAGAAGCTAGCTCGATCGTTGGTCAGTCTGCAATCGCCAACTGGAAACTCAACCGCAAATGTAATACGAGTTTAAAGACTTGTCTATAGAAATTTTCATGTGCATTGGCTTTTCACGGCTTGTCAAAATGGCTGCAGTGGCGGCTAATTGGAGTACGATTTGTTGCAAATTTGGAACTACCACGTATCGTTGTAATGCATAAAGATTCATACCGAACACTAAAAAATCATGTAAAAAGAAAAAGGTATGAAAAGTTGATTAATTTTATAAGATTCGTTAACAAGTTAATATTATATTTCATATACGCACCTGTTCTTCTCTTACTTTTCTTACAAAAAACAAATGTGATTACAAGTTTCAAGAAATATCGACGTTATGTAAAGAGAACTATTATCGGTTTGAAAAATTATCAGAGTATCAGGAAAGATATTTCTTGCTTTAACTATAGTGTGAATTTAATTAAACGTTTTTCTTAAAAAAAAAAAAAATCTAACTTCTTGTTTGACAAGTATTCTAGTTTTTCTGTTCGTTTTCCCCATCCATCACAATTGCACGTACTAATTTCTCGATAGCAATCGCGTGCGAGAGAAATCGTTCAACATGCGATGTGGAATACGTTTTGTTTAGTTATTTTGTTCCTAGAAACAGGCGTACGGCACAAAACGTCGCACATATATCGATGAGAACGACACGATGATATCGATGGAACTGGAGAACCGGTTTGTCCGATCATTTTCCGACTGTACTGTCACCCGTGACCTTGCGCAGCTTTCTCTCCTCAGGAAAGTTTTCTCATGTATGTACATATATAAATAATTAAGCACAAGGGGTTGTTCATGTATTAATTGTAACAAGAGAATCTTGGAAAAAACCTACGAGAGACCTACATACTGAAGAATCCAAAAGGATGATCGAGTTTGTCTGTCTTTTTTTTTTTCAAAACTGCTTCTTGATTGTAACATGTTATGTAACGGTATAATAACCTGCTCTATAATATTTATATTTGTTTAAGTTTTTGTAGTACAGAAAGAGAAAGAGAGAGAGAGAGAGAGAGAGAGAGAGAGAGAGAGAGAGAGAGAGAGAGAGAAAAGAAAAGAAACTCTCTTTTGCATAATGTATATTTGATATATAGTCGGGGTGTTAAAAAAGTTGCTGTGCTTAGAGGCATGTTTATGTAAAAGCAAAGTAGATTAATATAATCAGACTCGCGATCGATTTCCTGTTGTGAAAGAATTGCGATCATTATAATCACAGATCGTGATAATTGTATACATGTGAAACGCACTGGAAAGTGTAAATAATTGTTGTTTAAGTGTTCTCGTTGTGAAGTAAAACGGTGATGATCATCCATAAAGATCCGGCTTCGTGTATCATATGCCTTTCACATTAAAACAACAACATGTATTTGCATATATAACGTACGCATGTACTACAAGGAATAGAAATCGCTGATTTCCGTTATCGTCATCATTGTCGTTGTCATCGTCAACGTTGTCGCACGCCTAGAAAAGAAAAGAAAAATAGCCTATATCCGCGAAAGTGGTCTTCTCATCTTTTTTCGCATTTACTCAGTCACTCGGTTCGAGAGATTATCGTGCTAGTGGAACGGCTTTTGATACTTCGCGAAACTGATTAGCTTAATCGGTTAAATCTTGTCAAGCTTATCGTCGATGCTTCGGTAATAGTATCAATTTGCAAGAAGTAAGAAAATAATTGAGGAGGGAACAAAAATTTCTCTGTGTACCCAAACACTGTGAAAGATGATGTGAATTGTCCGAAAAAGCGAGGATCGAAGTAGTTAGCTAAATTATATTGTCATATGGTTGTTACCGAACCGCGTGTACAGCCTATATCACATTATTTCAAGAATGTCTCACGTATATTTAATATAGAGAGATATTGATGCGATATTTATATAATATTCAGTGGATATGTTTGAACACTGTACTGTTGGGTAGTTTTTCTTGCTTATCTTCTTTTTTATTTTTTTTGTTTAGAGTAATCGATTGTTCTTACAATTATCTTATCCCAGACAGCACAAAAGACGTCCGAAAAACGTCGTAAGAGGAGATAAAGATATCTAGAAAATAGTTGAAATAATTTAGACCCACACAATTTCCTCATACCTCCCGATAGCTATTTTCTAGATAAAGATATGCAAAAAGATATACTTTATCTTTTAGATAAAGTTATCGAGAACTTATCATATGTGAAGGAATTGAGCATTAGATGTCTTTGGAACATTTTCTTAAGATATTTTTCGGATTTTTGTGCTATCTGGGAAGAAACACTCGAGGAACGGTATATGTGCATCGATAAAAAAAAAGGTTGATCTTTTTGACATTTTTTGGTCTGTCATACGTACAACGGAAAGTTTTGGCAATTGTATGCAAAGAAAGAAACATATAAACATGTGTACACGCAAGTAAGTACACTTTTAATTTTATTTAATTATACAAAAGATGTATGATTGTGCAAAATATACTGCTAAACGATGAACAATTCAATTTTAATTATAAAAAAATCGAGACGATGACAGTTACTGCGTATTTGTGACGTCTGGAATCTTCGGACAATGTTTAGTTTCACCTTTCTTCATCTTGTGTTTTATGGGCGTCTATGTGAAAGGCGCCCGTAAGCCATAATCCTTCTCGTAATCTTGGCCATTAGAATCGCATATATAGAGCATATATAGAACATCCTGTGTAAAACGTTCAGTTTAGTTATCGATAGATCTTTGTTTCTCGTGCATTTTCCTCTTTTTTTATGCGTTGAATCGAGAACATCATGTCTGATCATGTAGAAATTTAGAGAAAAGCGAAATCGCGCATGCTTTTCACATAAAATAAACTTGAAAATCGAAAATTATTTCTTCAGGTATCGAGTTGTTATCGAAGCGTAATCGTGTGACTAGATTAATTATCTTTTAACTATAGCAAATAAAATTACATTTTCTGACTTTTGTTAAGCTCTCTGAAAACCTCCCGGCGGTTTACAATATTTGTATGCATACAATATAGCGATGGAAACACGTGGAAGTTTTATTTTTTCCTTTCTAAGAAATTCTATACTGAGAATCTTCTTCTTCTTCTCCCCTTCCTCCCACGCGCATTGTCCGTTTCTAATGATCGTTTAATTACGCATGATAATTGCGAGCGCGAATCCATACCGATTTACCGAATCAAAATAATTGAAGTCGCTTCTGAGACAGCACCGTGTGAATCGAAGGGAAAAAATGAAGAGCACGAGCGCGTGGAGAAAGAGGGTAAGAGTCCGCGCGATATAAAGCGATCTAGTTTCATCGAAATTCTCAGTTTGTTGTATATATGTGTTGCACAGCAGACGCACACGATCCGGTTGTGATAAATTTATTAGTGCTGCAATATGAAGATAGTGCAAGTAAATAATCAGTAATTAATAATCAATAGTTATCCAAGTGTAGAGATACGACGCCATTTTAACTCGCACACATGAAACCTATAGATTCAAACTTCACGATAGTTTTATTCGTAAAAAGAAAAGAAAGAGAGAAATGGGTGGGTGTGAGTGTGTGGAAAAGAGAGTGTACATTTTCTGGGATATATAAATCGTTATGTTAATAATTTATTTCACTTATGAGAGAGGAGGTTTATTTTCTAACAAACAATTTGCATTACTAAAGCATGATCAAAATGTTAATTAAAAAAAAATAAAAAAGAAGATTAAAACGAAGTATATAAATCAATACTTATTATTTGCAGTTGATATTGCTCGTGACGTTACTGATTGGATCCTCAGAAGAATTCTTTTTTGAATAGTGAGTGCGATTTTTTCAAGCTTTTGAAAAAGAATTAACAATTTACTTTTCAAATCGCAACGAGACACTACCGTGTCTCCCTCGATAGAAATACAATGTACAAATTGAATCAAACAACAAATATGAAACATTGCATGTGGCGCGCACATTCGTTATTTGTTTGACCATCAAATCATTTACATCTAGTTTTTAGTTATACATTTTTCTCACACATTTCAGTCCTAAAAAGGCTCTGACGGAGTTCTTTCAATCTCTGAAAGCAAAGAAGCAGCCACCCAAGACCGCGACGATGAATAACATACAGCATTATCATGTGCACTATTATCCAATGCCGGTCCCATTATTAGCTTTGAGGAAAGCGCCGGAGAAACGATATCTTGAAAAACTGTACGAGTACGTTACTGGCGCAATCTTACATTTCATTAATATCAAATAAGTGCAAAACCGATCGTCACTTTGCGTGAGTCCACAAAAAGAGATCGAGAATCATTCTGGAAATAAGTGTAAAACGTTAGAGAAAGTGATACATTGAGAATGTTTAAAGATTTTTATTAGCACATGACGGTTTTAAAGAAAACAATCTGAAATCGCGCGGTTAATCTGTTTGCTCTATTTGCGAACGTTTAATAGCAGACGTCAGATTGTACACTTCTACATCCAAATTTTTATTTTCTAGAGAAACTATGAGATCGTTTGGATGGTCGGATTTCCGTTTCAAATTTGCACCCGAGCCTTCGGTGATCATGTCATCGGGCCTTCAACAGCTATGGGACGAGCCGTGGGACGAAGAGATATTGCTAGGTAAGTTTTAAATCATGAGTATTATCAAAGATGATATTAATAACAGAGATTGTTTTTTTTTTTTTGCAGAACCCGAGGACGCTTCTATCGATCGCACCGCCAAGGGTATATTGGTGCAAGTTCCTGTTAATCAGCAATTCCTACTGCAATTGTTAAAGAAACCGCGACAAAGAGCAACTTAACACCCTATTTTAACCCTTCGTGACCAGACTTCAAAAATTATGACAAGTTGACCAGACTGGGCCCGCGAGACCCACGCGACTTTAAGATTAAATATCTCTGCGAAAAATCAATATTTTTTCTATTTTGTATTTTTTTTTCTTTTTTTAATCGAAAGTTTGAACGATTCTGCGTCGATAAAAACCATTGAAAAATCTCTAATAGTTTCGAAGATACGAGCTTTTTTAAAAAAAAAACTTAGTTTTTTCTAGAAACGCTGATGCGCAATTTTTGAGTGGGTCTGGGAGACCCACGTCTGGACTTGAAGGGTTAAGAAGATATCAAGATATCTGTCACAGGATTTTGTTTTTTTTTTTTTTCTTCATCGTAAGTTCGTCTAGTGTATGCATGTATGTGTGTGTGACGATGTTTTTTTTACAAAGAGAACACAAATTACAAGCATTAAAGTAGGACCGGAATTATATGCGTAATTTCGCAATTCGTGATCGATAAAATTTTCCGATTACACTATACTACAAATTTCATTTGAATCGCGAATGCACGCATTTATCGTTTTAGTATGTGATATACATCGATAATATATTCTTTCACAACGCGACGGTGGACCGCAAGGTGCTATACATTGCTGGTTTTTAAGTCTTCCATAACTGTAACGATTGTAATTAAAAAATTACATTATCAAACATTTCAATTAATTTAATGTAGATACAATTAAGAATCATATCTTAGGTTTTAAGACTCATCTGATACATATGAGCATTTTTTAAATTTATTTTCAACATAATGAACATATCTCACGCATTCCTTAAATAAAAACGTCAAAAAAGTAAAAGTTCAAAGTAAAAAGTAATTTTTTTCTGTAACAACGTAATTTATATACGTTAGTGTGCCGAAGAAAAATGCAAAATAAATATAAATTATTACACCCTCCTTTGCGATCTCGTTCGAAAATCCCTTTGATTCTTGATTCATTCGGTAAAAAGACGCAGATGAAGTTCTTTGCATTTTTTAGCCGCCTCTGGATAAAATTTTGGCACGCACGGATGACGTTTTCGTGTCACCAGCTGAGATTTGGGTAAAAATTTACGCAATTCCGGTACTACCGTAGTGTCTTTAACTTTTCTCCGTTCAATACGGTCTTTTTGCTGCGTTTCGTAATCTTCCTGTATCTTTGCCGCGAGTTGCGTCATGTACTTACGATTCGTTAATTGCACTATATGATTTCCCATTACCGTTGTTACTCGCTTTCTCACAGGTGCGTAACTGAGCCTGTTATCGATAAATCCGTTTTATAATTAACGAAGTTTTTTTTTTATACATTTTATACATCTAATTGTAGATGATAATTAATCTTAGACGTCTACGTATATATGTTCTCTTAATTTAAAGTTTTTGCCACGGGGAAAAAATCAGAATTTTTATTTTGCTTTATGCTGTAATAAACATATACGAACGAAAAACTGTTTTAGAATCGGAACCACAAAAACAAGCAAACAAAATCGTTGTTATACATTTTACTTGAAAACAAAAATATTCACCCGTATTTTACAATGTCCGATTCCCACCATGGTAACGTTTCTAACAAACTTGCGCTCGATGAGAACATAATCGTTTAATACTTTGTGATTTATATTTTGATGAAAAATTTTTTAAAATCTATCTCAGTCTGACAATTAGCTCTGTCATTCCAATTTTCCAGTACGATAAAGTTCCGAGAACACGAGTAAGTTTGGAGTAAAAGGGTGCGTTCGTCTTGAACACTTTTTCGCTAATAGTTCACAAACATCGTTTTCGCGTAAGCTCAAAGTGAACGCACCCAGGGCCGGTTGTTCCACCTTCTAGGTTAGGTTAGGTTAGGTTAGAATTTGTAAAACTTGTAAAATTGTAAAACTATCGCACACATTAGGATTTATTAAGTTCTTGTTTTTCTCTCGTTTGAACTGAATGAAATGCAGCACGATCCTGCAGACAAGACACACAGAAAACCACGTCAATTCAGAAACACGCCGTCGAACAAATATGTTAACGGCTTTGCGGCTGGCGTAACACTTGTTTATATGGGTGTGATGTACTATTCTCTGAGAAAAAAGTAGGTATTTTTTATATCGTCATATATTTATAAAATATTTCAATTTAATAAATTGACTAATTGCCCTTAACTTTAATACATATCTTGATGCAATATCTAAAATTATTAAGATTTTGTTTGCTCTTTGTATAATTTATATTAAACGTATATGTTTTATTGTATACAGTGTTTTTCCATATTTAAATACCGAAAATAATCAAATCACTGAACTCTCTGAGGATGAGAAAGCTATGGCAGAAGATTATTCAAATCCAGTTTTCAAAAATGTTATTGATCGGTTACGAGCAAGAAAAGAAGAAAGACTAAAAGCAGAAGCTGAATTAAGAAATATACAAACAAACTAAGTTTGCAAAGTTTAAATAATAGTGTGAAACATCCATATTTAAAATACATATAGAAAATGGATGTTGAAAAAGATGGATTGCATAAATCCAGTAGTCCAGAGAGAAGATTAAGATTAAAAAAAAGTTACAAAGAAAGGTATTCTTGTTTATATCACATATATATTATCTTTATAGATAATGTAGTTTGATTCAAAATGACATGTATTCTTTTCCAAACAAAACTGTATAAAAATATATTTAATATATACGTATATATATGTTAGAAACTATTTTTTATATCTTCTTCCTATTAAAAATATGATATCCTTTAAGTAGATGTTTATATTCTTTACTAACTATACATAAGCTGTGTGAAATACAATACATATATACATACATACAATATCTTCTGTCTCATTCAGAGATATAGATGAGAAAGCTTGTGCTTCTGATGATTCTAATATTGATAATAGAAAAAATAGAACTGCTAGTACATCTCAATCTGGATATGATGATGACAGCATATTAGATTTTAAATCGCCAAAAAAACATCCTTTACAACCAAGAATCATTGACAGCTACAAGCCTCCAAATAAGTCGAAAAAAAAACTCCCCCATTCAAAATCCAAGGTTAATAAAGAAAGAAAAGCGGAAAGCAGCAAACTATTGCAGAATAAAAAGATTGTACATGATGTACAGCAGCCATCAATCGAGTCATCTTTTTTCAAGTCTGACAAAAAAGAGACTAATTTGCCACAGAGTTTGGCTAATGTGAAAATAGCTCACGTATGCCCATTATGTTTCAAAACTCTCAAAGATGAAAATTCGCAAGCTGTACACATGAAGAGTTGCGCGACGAAGAATAATGTGTCTACAAAAAAATTAATGGTCGCCGTGGAACTTCAAGAACGACAAGCTGCGGAAAGAAAGTCGTTAGGATTGCTTTCCGCGCCTGTGTTACAAGAGAAAAAAAAACCTGTTCCTCGTAAAATGGTAAGTGTCTGATAATGAAACAATATGAAAGATAGATAGATTTACATTGATTGTTAATTTTTTCCAGACATCTCACGATGATCCCGATCTTCAGCTTGCTTTAGCGCTTTCCAAATCTTTATACGAGAAAGAAGAAATGGAAAACTGGGATGAAGCTCAAATCGCGGCTATCTCATCTAGCCCGTCTTCGTTGCCGAACGCAGAATATTGTCACAAAACAACATTACAGAACTTTGGATTTACTAGCAATAGAAACGTGTCACCTGTGAACAGCTGGCCTGCCACTAAAATTAAGAAAAGTACTTATTCGATACATATATATATATGCAATATCAATAAATTACACAAGTAGAAAAATTTATTTTTATATTCAATCTTTTTTTTTTATTTACACAAGAAAAAATCACGGAACCAACTATTCTACAAAGACGTACCGCTGTGGAAAGAGAAAGTATTTTAACAGAAAGAATAGCCGAAATACTTATGGGCTGTAAAGACTTTACTCAAAGACCTCAAGAAGAAGAGGACCATGATGTTAAAGAGAAAATTGTTATAAAGAATCAATTCCTTCAGCAAATATATCAAACTGTAAGTAAATTTAATTTTTCTTAGAAATTATTTGCAACATCTGTGAGTGCAGGTTTTCACATTTTTGATTGTTTTTAAGGAGAACACATTGTGGGACAAGACAAAATTAACTCCGACTAAAAATCTATTTTACGTGAAACAACTGTTGCCTCAGATAGCGCCATCGGAGAAGCAAGTGCAAATATCAAATGTAAGTTACTTATTAACTAGCTTGCAAAAACAAAAAACAATATTTTCACATTTTTTAGGAAGAGGAAAATATCAGAAAACTTACGGATCCAACTGTGAACGATAAAAGGCTTTTAGATCAGCAAGAAGAGAAAATAGAAATACAAACTCTACAAAAACCGGATAATGAAAAATTGACAAATTTCTCGAGCTCAGTCCAGACGTGTTGCAGAGAAAAGAAATTTCTTGACGATCTCGCATCAAGTTGGAGAAATATATTGAACGATAGTTCTGCGAGTGACATTATCGTGTTTGTGAGGGACGGCAAACACATTTGGACTCACAAGTTGGTTTTTTATGTGCGTTGTACGAATATTTTGCTCGATGTAGTGGCGAACGATACAGAGTTTTCCGCCGCGAAAGAAAAGCTGTGTTGGACCGATGTGGATTATGACGTTGCTTTGGCTTTTTTCGAATTTGTCTATTGCGGAATCATCGAAAAGTATTCGAAAACGCTCGATTCCGATACATCGCTGTCTGATATTCGATCTCTAGCAAGGAAATATAAAGTACACAATATGTTTGCTTATTTACGTCAAAGAGAATTTACTCCTAATCCAGCAGAAATCAAACACGAGCGTGATGATACATCGGAGATCATTCAGCGTCCCCAAGAAACACTATTGCAAGAAAACAGCATCACTAATTTACTTTCTGTTGAAGATACACAGTATTCTTGTTTTGTACAGCACGACAAAGTTGTTTCAACGAAATTATCGGAAGAAAAACATTCTAGAACTAGCGCTTTTTCAAATTTCGAACGTACCGCATCTCCCGACATGTTCGACGATACGTCCGATACAACGAAACTCGATGATAAATCTGTAGTATGCTCTAAAGATTACGAAAATTCCAATCTTCACATGCTACTGAGTTTAATTAAACAAGATGCTGATATTGATATTTGTAGTCAGATACCGTTAAGTAAATCTCGGAATACGGGAAGTGTGGAGCCAGACGAAGACGAGTCCATCTGTGTGAAAAATATCGAACAAGATGTAATGGAGATCGATTCTGATTCTCACGAATCGTTTACTCAGAATACGCGCAAGAGTTCTTCAATCGATACTCCCCAACGCTTTGAATCAAAATCCGCTTCGGATACAGCAAAGCGAAAAGGTGATATCACGTTGTTTATCGAGAAGATACAGAGAGAAAACGCAAGGTCGGATTCCAATCTCGATATCGAACATTCCGTACTGTCTCCTCTAAGATACAAAAACCCGTTTCTCATAGATAGACATACTCAAGATTCACAATCCTACAACGATAATACTGAGCAATCGCCTGGCAAGAAGAAACTTGGTAGATTGAGCAAAATAGAACAGTGTATGCGATCGTACGCAGATAAGCATCCAGAATTTTATTCTCGTTTTTCTAATAAAATTATTAAGCGAAATATCAGTTCACTGGAGACTGACGTATCACCTGAAAGAACAATTGATAAAAATATGTCAAATCGCGTACGCGTCTCAACTTCACCGGCTAAGGATGTTGACACCTCGAGAGAAACAATTGCTATAGCAGCGCGTTCATCATATACAGAGACAACTAATCAATCGTTCAACACAACCGTCTATGATTTAGAAGAGGACAACGAAGATATTTCGATGTATTCGAAATACATGAGGAATCACAAGGACAACAGCATAGCGAAGTATCGCGCGGCAATTGTGAAAAGCGCATCAGTTAGCGATCTGTCTCACAAAAGTACGTCAACCGATTTAATCTATAAAACCAGCTACATCGACGAGACTGAGAATCGCAAAATGCAAACTCAGTCGACTCTGTCAGAGAAAGACACGGAGGTGATCGTTTCATCGGACACAGAGATCGAAAGCGTATCTTCTAGTTGCCCAGTTGTTTTGCAAAACGATGATCGCGATTATGAAGATGTCCTGTCTTCTTCCGTATTTGACAGGACAAAAGAAAATAAAGAAGAAGATACGGTGAGTGAAAAGAACAGTCAATTGTCGGAAAGTGAACAAATTGCAAAAGTTATAACAACAGATTTGGAAAGACAAGGAGACGTTAATAACGCAACTAAGTCGAGCGAAGATGAGCTCAATGGCAGTGATACAGAGATGACATCTGACGATACGGACTTCGGTATGATCTTCACGCAAAAGCAGTCCAAATTAAATGAACAAGATGATAATCAGAAAGCAGAATCCGTCCCAAGTCCAATTATAGTGCCTTCCAGTCCGGATGCTTCAAACATTGAAAGCTTGCTTTCCGATACGGAACATTGCAGTCCAAGTATTCCGACAGACAGTCCTAAGTTAAGAGAGTCCTTAGATTTTTCTCTTCCAAATTTCGAAGATGACATATATATCGCGAACGTCGACGTCAATCAATACGAGAAACACAGTTTAGAGAAAAGTCGGTCAGCTGGCGTATTGAACGTAACAAAATTCAAAAAGAATAATGCACACAGAAAAAATAATAATGCAATTACGGATAGTGTTCCGTCTACTTGTGAAAATTTGAATAGCGCTGCGATGTCTTTGACGCAAAACAACGTCGCGAGTATCAGGAACTTGAGAAAGAAATCTTTGTCCGAGGGGCAAATTAGCATGAACCGATTGTGTAATCAAGGTATATCTAAACACATATCCGTGCAAATTTGCAGCGATCAGAATATTGCAAAACCTGCATCTAAAATAATTGAAAAAGATGTTACACCTCCGCCCGATTACAATGATATGCAAACGCCTGAACTACATGTAAGTTAATATAACGATGATAAGTCTATTGTATAAATTCTTTTCTTCTATATTTTTTTTCTCTTACGAGCGTGTTTCGTCTTTAGAAAAAAATGAAGAAGTACGGATTGAAAGCACAGAAGCGCGGCAGAGCTGTAAAATTGTTGATGCATATCTATAACGAGCTTCATCCTTTAATACCTGATACGACCGCACAGAAGGAAATCACGGAAATTTCAAGTGACGAGGACGATGGTCCACCGGTGAAGAAAAGAAATGTGAACAACCCGGAAAAAACGAATAATGTGGATGACACAAGCGATAATGAATTACTCTGTTCTCAAGAGAGGTATATCAAATGTTAAAACAGTATATGAGATATGTACACACATACACACACACACATGTAGATGTATGATAACGTAGCTTTTATGTATGTTACATAGCAATGGAAGTTTAAATTCTGCGAAAGGCGCGATTAGCAAGGAAATGGAATTTTACGAAACCGAATCATTGCCACCTCAAGAGAATTCGTCGGATATCGCGGAAGCCTTTACGAGACTGATTGATAGTGATCAAGATTTGTACAACAAAATATTGCGATACGAACCTGTAAATATCGAAAGCTTACATTGTACGTTGCGAACACGTGGATTTAAATGTAAACTTTCGAATCTTATGAGTTTCCTCGATGAACAGGTGCGTTTTTTCTGTTCTTTTTTTTTTTTATCTTATGCAATCTTGTATATTAAAAAGAACTGTGTAAATGCATAAACTTATAATTTAAAATTTTTGTTTTCAGTGTATCACATTTTATGCGCCAGAACAGAACGTTAAAGGTAGGACACGTAAGAGATGATGACTCTCGGCAAACTGGATCTTGTATAGAGAAAAACGTATATATTTAGAATTTGTGTATTGTAACATTATACTTTTTATTAATTTACTGTAATCAAATCTTACATAAGATGTAAACTATACTCGAGATCAAGAAGGTGTAGGTTTCTTTCATATGGTTTTCTAAGATATACATAATGTTTAGTTGTTGAATAATAGTATAATGTTTGTTAGGTAATGTGTGATGAGTTGTTATCATATACTAATATTGTAAAATATATATGTAATGAAAGAAAGAAAAAATACAAAATTTACATTTTTTACATTTTATAACGTGTGTGTGTTATTAAAAATTTGTATATCAATTATATTAACACATTGCGGACGGGTCACGAGATATCTCGTTTTCATGTTTTTTTTATTCAGTCGGCAACTGAGCAAGGAGCTGCAAATGTTATCTTAATAATATACAGATATATGAACTATATGTATACTATTATTTAAAAATACTAAATGCAAATTAAGTAATCTGCGTATCCGCTTCCTGTTACATGCCCGTCCTCAATGTGTTATATATATAAATTCATATATCAACTATTTTAAATTCTTTGCAATACAAGTACGCAAGAAAGAGAGAGGGGGAGAGTGAGGAGGAGAGAAGAGAAGAGGGGGGAGAGAGACTTGGTATTTGCTTGATAGCAGATGATAGCAGAACGAACGATTTGTGGCTAAAGAACACACATTGCTGACGTTGGCTAACGTTGCCGGTTTGAGGAGTCTCACGATAGGTTTTGAATTTTTCATGGTCACATCGGTGTTGTAAGAAACTTCGATATTACATCAGTTTATTTAATTGAAGGAGGTTAGATCTTTTCTTTTGTAAAGTGTATAGATAAAAAGAAAGTAACTTATGTACAATATATTAATTATAATTTATGTTTTTATTATAATATTAAACGTGTTATAAAATAATAAATATGTAGATATATTTTTGCAGGTAAAAATTCAAGATGTCAGGCAAAACAGAGACGATAACAGGTAAGTTTGCATCAGATTGCTCAAATACACATATGTGTATGAAAAGTAATTTTATATAAATATGTATACAACATATTTTAGAAAGTATTTATACATCGGAAAAATATGGTAGCGATGAAACGGGAAATGGCTCTGAGAATAAACCATTTAAAACTGTTCTAAGAGCAATGCGTCATGCTGGCAAAGAACCTTTCCCGATTATTTACCAGGATTCTCGGGAAGATGGTAAGAAGTACGAGCCGGCATCCAAGTCTCAGTTAAAGAAGGTACAAAAAATCTGGGTGAGAGAACAGTATAAAAAGAATGAAAATGAGAACAAAGTATTAGAAGATGAAGAGAAAAGATTGAAAAATCTAGAAGAAGCTAAAGCGATTGTGATAGAAGAAGACAAGTCTCTACCTGAGGCGAAACAGATTAAACTAAGAGAAGCTTCAAGTCACAAGGATGAAAGGATTAAAGTATTTGGATGGGTGCATAGACTGAGACGACAAGGTGTGCAATATTATTAAATCTATTCTTGTTTGTGTGATAACTTATGGAACAATTTTGTCTTAGGCAAAGCTCTCATGTTTATCATGCTGCGAGATGGAACAGGCTTTCTGCAATGCGTACTGTCTGGCAAGCTTTGCCAAACGTACGACGCCTTGCTTCTTGCCACAGAAGCTGCTGTTCAGTTGTTTGGAACCTTGTGCGTCGTTCCCGAAGGAAAGAATGTAGGTCCAACATTTATTAACTATGTTGATGGAAAAAAAATTGACGTGCAAGCACGAATTAATGATTTATCGCTTAATTTAAGGCACCTGGTGGACTTGAGTTGCATGTTGATTACTGGAAACTTATCGGATCATCGCCTCCTGGCGGTGCTGATTCAATTTTGAACGAAGAAGCTCTGCCAGATGTACAGTTAGACAACAGACACATTATGATCCGAGGCGAAAATGTATGATATATAAAACTCTAGTTAAAAGTCGTTTTTTTTTTTAATTCTTATTGGAATCAAGTTTTTTAATTTTTTAGACATCGAAAATCTTGATTATGAGGTCGGTATTGACACAAGCGTTCAGAGATCATTACAAAGATCGTGGATATTACGAAGTAACTCCTCCAACTTTGGTGCAGACACAGGTGGAAGGTGGCTCGACTCTTTTCAAATTAGACTATTTTGGGTATTACGTAATTATATATAACTAGAAAAAACAAATCATTGATAAATTTAATACAAGTACCTATTATAATAAACATGCTTCTTTTCAGAGAAACCGCTTTTCTCACTCAAAGTTCTCAACTGTATCTTGAGACTTGCATTCCTGCGATGGGAGACGTGTACTGTATCGCTCAGTCTTATCGAGCGGAGCAATCGAGAACACGTCGTCATCTTGCCGAGTAAATACAAATTGAACGCATCTCGTTTCACATTAAGATTTTTTCCTTGGCGTACTATATTTGATTGTTACGTTCATATTTAGATACACGCACATCGAAGCGGAATGTCCATTTATTTCGTTTGATGATTTACTCGACCGATTAGAAGACTTGATTTGCGATGTAGTCGATCGAGTTCTGAAATCGCCTTATGCCCATATAGTGAAGGAATTGAACCCCGACTTCCAAGTGCCGAAGAAACCTTTCAAGCGAATGAACTACAGCGAGGCGATCGAATATTTGCGAGAGCACAACATCACGAAAGAAGACGGCAGTTTTTACGAATTTGGAGAAGTACGTGCTCTCTCTTGTGTGTGCTTTGTCTTTTCTAAGAAAATAAAACATGCAGCCGTTTTTTGCAGGACATTCCAGAAATGCCAGAAAGAAAAATGACCGATACTATCAACGAACCGATAATGCTTTGCCGTTTTCCTGCTGAAATTAAATCGTTTTACATGCAACGTTGTTCGGAAGATAATCGCTTGACCGAGTCCGTCGACGTACTTTTACCGAACGTGGGTGAAATCGTTGGCGGTTCAATGCGTATTTGGGATTACGAAGAATTGATGGAAGGTTACAAACGCGAAAATATCGATCCAACTTCGTACTACTGGTACACGGACCAGGTAAAAATCAAGGAAAACTCGAGATAAAAATAAATTGCAAAAATCAAAATAAGAGTTACTTGTTCATTGTGTGTTTGGCTTTACAGCGAAAGTACGGAACTTGTCCTCACGGAGGTTACGGATTGGGATTGGAACGATTTCTCTGTTGGATGTTGAACAGATACCACATACGCGAAGTATGCCTATATCCGCGTTTCCTGGAACGTTGTCGCCCGTAAGAACCATTCCATAATAATATGGAGTTCGCATCAGTGACGTTTTAGCAAAACTGTTTTTTGCTTTATATTCTTTACAAAGTAAGCAGATTACTTTTAAAAATATGCATTTAAATATAATTACAAAAGATGATTAATAATAGTAATATATATCAAGAGACGTTCTCGCGTCACATGCTCGACACGTGATGAAAATCTACTTACAAATAGATCTGCGATTTCACAAATCCATTTTCTCGAGTGTCGATTATTTGTTCTTCTTCCTTATCTTCATCCTGTAAACTCTACACCTACGTATTGTTTGTTGTACGTATATACAGAAACACACACGTACGTTGCAAATATTTAACCATTTTTATAATGAAAACTATTTACACTGTGTTTAAAAAAAAAACTGTATTCTTAAAAATATTTTTAATATATGTTTTAATATGTGTATATATATATATATATTAATTTGCAATATATTTATTTTTTATTTCAGTATACAATATCATATATATATCTTTACAACAGTTCAAACAGATTCACAGAAATATTGTATATATAATCGTACATATATATATATTTATTAATATTTCTTAGAAACACTTGTGTATTACAGATTTGTTATTATCAGCCTTCAATTAGGACAAAATACTGGCTCCGCGTAGAAGTTTTTTATATCATTATTTTTTAACGCACATAACAGAAGAAAGAAATATATGTAAAAATCATTAGGCGCAACTTCACACAATATAAATTTATCCATTTCTTCATACTTTTGATAGATTAATTGATATTTCGTGTAATTTTGAAATGCAAGAAATTGAAAATGTCACTACACGGATGACGCATTGTCTATATTTAATGACAAATTTAAACTTAAGTGCTATTCAACGTGTGTGTGTATGTGCGCGCGCGCGTGCGTGCGTACGCACATTTAACAAAAATAAAATCTTCTCGTGTAACTTAATTTACATATGTATATTTTCTAACAGAAAAAAATCACATCCTACATTCTTGCAACAATTATATTCAGAAAAATGTCGCAACGAGAGGAAAAGATATTAATTTAAGATTACAATTGGCATTTTTTATCCATACACAAATAAATTCACATTAAACGGCTTACTCGAGTAATTTTTGGGTAATATTTACAAAACTCTGTATACGAGAAAAATACATATATATATATCTCTAGACATTCGTGTGTGGATAGAGATAGCGGAAATTGTTTATTAAAATAGGCTTAAGTGAATCATCTGAAGAAGTGAACAAATTCTTGAGTCAGTTATTTCATCAATTGTTTTTTTTTTGTCAGAGGTAACATTTACTTAATTAAATAATTCGGCATTTCTGCTATTGGCGGCAATGCATGTCTGTATGTACACTAAGGTAAAGCATATTGCGGTGTTACGTTGTAATCGTTATCAGCTATATGTAAGTACCGTAGATTTTTGAAAGAGAAAAAGAGATAGAAAGAGAGAAAAGTTCATCAAAAGGCAACACAGATTTCAAGGTCTATATTTTTGATCCGAAAATGCCCGTGCTCATATGGATACACACCTCTTTACAATTACACACCTCTGTGACGCGCGAATACTATTATTGTATATCATATTTATATTATATATATATATATATATATATATAATATTATAATTCTGCAGAATACCGACGATGGGAGAAAGCATCGAAGAAGAATACTTTCAATACACGAGGACTCGTTTGAATTTATCGAACTATATTTATGACACAATAACTTACGTCTGCACACATTCTCTCTATATTTTGCGACAAATAATACACGAGAAAACCGGGGTTTCCCTCTCTAGCGCGTAACGAAATAACTCATTTCACTACAATATCGTGATCGTAATTAAGATCAGCTTGATCGTCGTTCAAAAATTAGACATCATTAGCTAAATAGTTAACCTCATCAACTTATTTATAAAATACACATAGTTTTTTACATATATATATTAAAATACGAGAAGATTATTATATATTATACATGTGATCTCTTCATCGAATCATTTAGTTTATTATACTTTCATGTGAGAAAGGAATGATCATTAGTACTATTTGCTGCTGCTTCATACGAGATACATATATTCTAAAGAAAAATACAGTGTCGTTTTTACGATTATTTGCTTTGGTTTTTTTTCTCTTTTTTCTTTTTTTAAACAAGGAAAACGCTTTAATAAGCCACCTAAGAGTGTATACTGTGTACAAGTTGTGCCGAAACTACCAGAAAGTAATTTAATGCCTTTGGAACACCTTAATACGAAAATGTTGAGACTCGTCACGAGTTCTCGAATTGTACGCAATTAAAACTCACAAAGCTGACACTTGCGTGTTAGGAGTAAGGTGAAGCAGCAAGCAGTTAAAAGATGATTCAATAAATATAGGATTCATGTGACATTTTCTCATTTTAAGATGTTCCAAAAAAAAATCTGTCATTAAAATAATTTTGGTAGATTTGGGACATCCATGTATATTTGTGTGTATACATAAAATATATACACGTACATTTCAGCTTTTCCTTCAAGTTTGGACAATAACAACGATGTTCGTGCAGAATTCACTACTTACATAAGAGTAAAGTAATTCTCGAAACAAAACTATGTGTATATATATATATATATATATATTTATAAATATAACAGTTTTCATATATATATATATAGCGCACTTGTTACAACACCAACTATGCAAACGATTAACTATAACGTTTGCACATAGTGTTTGTATGTACAAGTAGTGGGGGTATATTGTACAACAACGATTATCAATGAATTGCATAAATTTCTTTAACGATTTGCTTTCACTCTCTTGTGCACACATACATACATATGTACATATATGATTATATAAACTATAATTATATATGTACATATATAATTAATAAATATCGACTCTTTCGCGTAATCTATAATATATACTTACATGGTTATTTTCTCTTTCATCGTGTTTCACGTAGTTTGCTTTTTAATTCTAATAAAGCGTTTGTATTACACAATCGCGTTCTGGCAGTTGACGCACTTTCATCGAACCATCCGCCCCACACGAGAACAATCGACCCGCAGAGTCTACGTGTAACTGAGTAACACCCTGTGTGACAAAACATAAAAAATTACATTTTTTACACGTTTCACGTGTTAAAAAATCGTTTGTCATTGTGCAATACCTGGCCTATATTTTTGAAGAAACTGGACCGTGGATGCTCAGCAGGAAACGAATAGAGGAGAGAATGGACGGTCAAACCCCATATCTAGGAATGAAATATCAGAAACCAATTGTTATAAAAAAAAAAGAAAAAAAACAACATCGTATTTTCCTTAAGAATATGTTTAACATGTATCAGTGATTCGTTTTTACCTTAATATCACCATCACCTGCCCCACTAACGAAAAATTCTTCGTGCGGATCAAGCGCCAGGCATTTAATGGCCGACTCATGTGCCTGGAATCTGTGTCTTTGTTGCCGTTGTCGTACGTCGAATATATTAATATCACCTTTCTTGCCGCCACTGATTAGCAACTGATGCTGCGGTGCCAGGATCAATGCGCTTGCTCCTTGCTCGTGACACGTGAATCCTGAACGATCGTATACACAATTACAAAAAGAACGCAAAAAAGATGTCACTTGCAACTTTGAGAGACGCATTTAGCGTGTCTGTACCTTGTACAAGAGACTTGTTTTGCGGTAACAACGTGTCCCACAACGCGACATTTCGTCCTTCCGAACCGTGACCCGCGGTGGCCACGAGACTGCACGCGCCGAGAAAGACGAAGTCCGAGGTCACTTTACTGTGACACTGATAAGTCTGAAAAACAAATTGCCGTTACGGATGCATATTCTGCGTACCGACTTTGATGTAAGAAATTTGTTCTTACAAAGAATGGTCGAGCCGTTCCTTCCCGACAAGCCACTTGAAACAGACTCAGGTGGCCGTCGGAATCGGCCACGCCAAACTTGTTGCCGTGCTGGGAGAATCGCACGCGAGTCACTTTGGCGAAGGTGCCCGGTGCCCGCGGCGTAGCGACCGACGTCTGATGTCCCCATTCCCACAACGAAACGGAACCGTCTTGCGATCCAGTCAAATCTGCGAACGAATGAATAAATGTTATTGCTTCGAAACTTCACGCGCACAAACGTCGGAATAACGAGCGTTATTAACTCACATAGCGGCAAGAGCGGATGAGAAGAAATTCTTCGGATCCCGTCGATCTTGTGCTTCAGAATCTGTCGAGATCAAATTGCAAACGGTTGGTTGAATTAATGCGCGAAAAGAAATTTTTCCAGGGAAATAAAGATATATGTACATTTATAATATAAATATGTTCCAGCAGAAGAGTAAAACATAATTTCTCATAAACACATTCGGCAAATTATTGATTTACGTACAAAGTATATGACGACGTTCTGCGGGTGTTATGCTATAAACGCAAAGTTACGTTTTGATAGATTTGCATATAATAAACATGTAGCATGCGTTTCAAACATTGCAGCGAGTTTCTCTCGTCAAGAAAATAATTAACTAGTGCTATAGGCTGGCTTGTCTTTTTTTTTTTTTTTCTTGAACCCGTCGGCTTGCGAAATGAGATGTTCTATAACTATTTATCTTCTCTACAATGAGCATATCGCAGATGTTTTGAGGTATAACACATGTGAAAAACGTGTACATACATGAGTTTTGTACATATCATGAAACGTACATGTAAGAAACGTCAATGGAGCTCTACGTATTCGAAATTCACATGATCTTTATGTTGAAAATGTACGAGAGAGAACATTGAAACTATAAATAAATTATCTATGATACCACAAAGAGTGTACGTAAATATACAAAAACGCGATTAGCGCGCGCGTGCGCGCGCGCGATCGTCATGTACATGTAAATTCAAGTAATATATAATAGCACATGCAGTTAGATATATTACCCACATTCTCCAATCATATTCATTTAAATACATTCAACATAATACTCGTGATAAGAATAGTGAGCTTCACTCATCAATTAAACGTCTATATGAAAATCTAGGAGCAGATTTGCTAAATGAGAATATGTAAACATGTATGTGTGTACAATTAAAGGACATATTGTATACATGTATGTATATATATATATATATTATGTACTGATATTTTTCTTCCTTCGTATGATACGATTATACGAAAGCAAAGGAAAATATAATATCAATGCACTGTGCACATATCGCTATGAGTTCTTAGACAAAAATAACAATAACAAATGTTTCTAAAACAATAGGCCTTCTGGTTGAGCTGTGTTCTTTCTGAAAGATACATCTGACTTGTAATAACTGACTTGCAAAAGTAGTGAAAAGTCTCAGTAAGTTAATACGTTTTTGGACAATCTTTTGATTCTGTTAATTGCACATATAATAACTTTTGCACGTGGATTATATATTTATCACAAGTCAGATAATCTGTTTGTTGCCCAAAAAATTTAACATGAAATTTGCACTAGGATAGACTAGGGTCTGTTAGATGTAAATCTCACCGGCTTTAACAAGTGTTTGCTCCTATCAGCGACAAATTGACAGAAACGCAGGTCGTGGGAGCCAGGAAAAGCAGGCATCCCCTTCATCTGAGCGAGCGAATGAGCCGCCAGTTCAGTGACGCAGACCGAGTTAGATGTTAGGCAAGCATTGAACAAGCAACATTGTCTCCGTCACCAATTGTGCTACCCTAACCCAATACACCACATTCACGGTTCGCAAGGCTTGTTTCGCAAAATATACATATACTTTTTTGTTGTATCAGTTTTTCAAAAAAAGCAACAAATAACTTTATTGTTAGGTAATTGTTTAAAAGGACAAATAATCGAGAGATAATCAAGATGTTTCGTCATCAACGAGCTTCTTTTTTGATTTTAAACAAATCGATAAATTTAGTTGCAACATTTATAGATAAAACAAGCCTTGAATCTCACCGTATCCTGATAAGTGAGACACAGTGCATACTCTTTTGGTCTCAAATATGTATCATGCAATGTACGATTTATTTATAGTCATGTTTCTCTTATTTTTGGTGCAAATTACTGCTTCTACATTTGTGTCATTCTCACCGTAAATGCATGAATATTGCGCAAGAATATTACTGTTTTACGTACGTAAAAGTAAAAAAAAAATCATAAAAGACGTTCTTTATAGGGTGAAGTGATATCAAACAAACAAATATACAATATATATAATATATAATGCGTTACAGAAACTTTGGTACACATATGGATTTTCTTTCATTATTTCGAGTGGGACAGCACACATTTCCTATATCTCGGCATACATTCTCACTTTTTAAAAGCACATTAGAAACTTCTTATTAAATCTTCTGTGTTACCGGAGAGAGTTCTCGTTGCCAGGATACTTGCAAGGAATAGTTAAAATTATAAATATCTTCTTAATTGTGATAAAAATCAAGCTTTTTATATACGTGTGGAATAATTATTTTGCTCTTAGAGATATACGATCTCTTTTGCGATAATAATTAATTGTACAATTTTTACACTCACGCACGCATACACATCTTAAAAAACAACACATAGATGTATACGTTGCACTCAAAACAAAAGTAAATATAATCTGTTTCTATTCTCTGTGATAGAATAATATGTAGTAAAACAAATATCAATTGAACACAGAAGAGAAAGAGCGCTCATAATGCATTTTATTCTTACTTAATCTGAGAAAAACCTCAGCATTAAATAGTAGTGCGAAAAAAACCAAACCAATTAAGTGAATCAAATTTTCTACGTAAGATTAATGTGAATTGTATTTACATGATTTGAATTTTTATTCATAAAATATTTTATTTCAAACTTGTGTATTTCTCGTCATATTTACGATGTTACACAAACTGATTTGCTTTCGGTAAATTATTATCCTTCAATTTTTTCAATGATGTACTGTTTTATATTTAATAATGTGAGTTATGAGATATTTCATTAAAAAGACAAAACTTTTGATAAATGAAAATGTAATGAAAGCGAGACATTTTTATATTATTTATATTATATATTTTATGTGTAAATTATGATATAATTAGAAACTTACCACACTTGCACCACGTCCACTCTGACTGGCTATACCTGAATGTGGTTGGGGACTGTTCTGCTGAGGGCTTTGTGCTAACAAGGGACGATCTGCTGCTGTCTGCAAATGAAATGTATGTTAACTGTGAAGGTAATATAGTTTTTCTAAACAATATGAATTATTTTTTCAATCACACATATAATTCTAAAATAATAGTATCTTTCAAACATACTTGTATAACTAGGAAACTAGTTGGCTGTACAGGTTCCGGATCAGGCTGCTTGTTTAAGTTAATAATGTCGAATTCGCATTCATCTTCCAACCACGACGGAAGTTCCAGTAGTAGAGAAATATTCATTTCCTGTACTTCTCGAGGCGTAGCAAGGGCCATTAAACCTGGATTTACCTACGCATGATCAGTGATATTTAATATCGAAAGTAATAGAAAATCGAGGGAGAATCAAATACTTAAATTTATCGATTTTAACACATTGCCGATGGATAATTTTTCAACACATATTTTTATAAAAACAACAATTATCGTTTCTCATTGGCAATGTGTTAAAAGATGTAACAAATATTATTATAGGTAAAACAAGAATCTAAGAACAATGTTGAAACCTGATTGAGACAGAAGGCACTGATGCTATCTTGTTCTTTATGGATGATCCTAACTGGTTCTGGTAAGCTTGTAGTGCCACTATCACTACCCTTGTCTTCTCCAGTTCCACGGTGCACACCATCAACGGCCGACTGATTGCTTTCAAGTATTGTCGACAGAGATCTTCGTTTTCCGAATACCGCGCGAATGAAGATATCTTGAACCAACTCTTGTCTGACTAAATAACACCATAAGCGATTCGCAGGCGCTGCGGACGCCAATCGCGTGCTAAAGACACAACAATATTTTTGTTTGACACCACTTGTACTTTTGATATTTAATTGAATGAAAAATTGTGCGTTGCTCACTTAAAGGGTGTGTTTCCTTTCTCTAGCAAAGATCGATATTTGTGTATAGCTGGTTTTCCCGGCGTAGGAGAGGGATCTGGTGCACAGCCTGGTATGTAATTCGCTGGTGGCGGACCTTTGAATTCTAATTCTTCGCGTAAAGAATCTTGCCATTGTGCGACAATGCCTAGCGTACCATGGACCAGTGGACTACTTACAGGTAATTCTAGAATAACCGTTGCATTATTTAACATCACTATTAATAATGCCGCGAGCGATATTTATACTTGACTGATTTATACCTTTGTTTAAAAGATAATACAATTTATTATATTGTACCTTGCATTTCTATGCCGGCAACAGTTAGGAAATCCTGCAATTGTTGTTGCAGTATTTTAACTATCGCTAATCTCATTACGCTCCAACTGTACGAATTAGAGTTACTATGTTCCGTGTTATCCTTTGGTTTGCTCTTTGGTTTCGAACTCGTCTCGAACACGTCTTCCTCGTCGTCCGTAGAGTCCAGGTCCGACACGGCGGAATCGGAAGAATCATAATCAATATCGTCGGCGTATTCAGTCTCTATGCGTGGCTAAAAACCGGCATATTTGTTACAATGATAGAACAAAACTAAAGACGAGTAGCGTGTGAGAAGATTTCTTGATATCTAACCTTCATGAGAAAGTAGGAAATCATACTCATTTGCGGCGAAACAAATTGTTCTCTATACGTAGGTTTATCTTCCTTCATATTCGGCTGTTGACCCGTAAATTGTCCTAGTAGCTTCATGTTAAGTTTGACGCGCTGTTTCGTCAGCGACGTCATGGTGTTCCACATGCCGCTGGCGGTGTTCTGAATCTCGCTCGCCACGCTGTCGGCTCGCTCGACGCTGATTGAGTTACCACCCTTACGAGAAGAAAACACACGCAAAAATAAAACCAATACTTTCAAAAAAACATACACCGAAACATTAAATTACATACCTGGCTACTGGTGGTGCTCGCAACGCGCAGCAGCTTCTTGACTCCACCACCAAACAGACTCGCCCATGTGTTGTTGTCGAAGTGATGTCCGACCAGCCTGTACAAAATGTGGCTGTCGCAACTTGACAGAGCGTAAATAAACAGACTCATGTATGTTGCTACAAAAGCTTCGCAGAGCAGAATATTGAGTTTCGGGGTGTCCTCGTCTTTCTCGCGAGCTAGCAACGCTCGTAAATTCGTCACTCCCGGCCACTTGGAAGGTGAGGTAGTTATGCATACACCATCGTCCGTTGAATATCGTCGGTGGTACCTGTTTGAGGCTACCAAGTGACCACCCGAAAATGTTTCCACTTCTGCGACCGTCGGGAAGCTGAGCACAATTGATATATAACAATTGACTGACTTATAATTATAAAATTAAGACAATGACTTACCTATCTGGTTGATGATGCTTCATTACGAATGTATCCGAATCACAAAGCGATTGGTAAATACAGGCACTGAGCGCCACTGCTAAGTCTCTCATAATAAATACTTCGCAATAATGCGTATTTCTGTTAGGCATCGGCAGGTTGCGGAGCTCTACTAGTGTTTGCAGCATATCATGCGCGAGAGACTGCAGATGTCGAACTGGATCAGCTACGACGGTTTTGTTGCAAGCAACGCTGGCACTCAATAGAGGTAGGGTAGTAGGGAAAGGAAGAGGACTGAGCAATTGCTGTTGAGTCTTTTCTTGTTGCAATTCCTGTAGCAAAAGTACCAATTCCATTCTCACTGACGCGAGGCCACCGCCTGATGCGCCATGCAATGAACAGTAAGACAGTAATGTTCTCAGCAACGTTTCATTAGCTGAAAGTCGTAAAATGTATATTTTAAAATTTTACATGTATATTAACGTATTAATATTTTACTTTTTACAAATTTATTATTTGTCAAAGGCGATTTTAGCAGTAAGTAATCAATACAATGAGATAAAATTAACGTAATTCACCTTTCAGCCATTTCTTTCTCTTAGCAGCTCTTTGCACTTTAGCTTCGAAGTCCAACTTCTCCGCCACCAATATTTGATGTAATGTTGGTTGTTCACCGGGCTTGTATGGCGGCACATCGTCAACCATACCGCCTTCATCTGTGAACAAAATCATTCTTCTGTTATATAACATTATCGATTTCCAATTTTATAATTTTCTAAAATTGTCCCAATATATAAAAAGAAAAGAAAATAAAAAAATTACATTCTGTTACGTTGTTCATATCTCCGTCTACGTTGGTACTGTAATTGCAAAGTTGCCTCAATGCGTCTACTTCTCGTTCCAGCCACACGTACAATTGATATCGCAGCTGGCCTCCATCTACTTCGAAACCCGTAGCTAAAGTCGACAATTCCTCCATTAAAATTTTCAGGCAAGCCACGAATTTTAATTGTTGCGCCATAATATCCAATTGGCCAGCCGTCTTTGCTAAGTCCTCTAAAATAGTCATTATTTTTATTGATAATGTTATTAACTAAATGAAAAAATGCAAAATTTAAGAAAACACAAGTTATTTTACCATTATCAATATCCTTTTGTGTGTTATCTTCTTCTTTCTTTTCCTCTTTTTTATCAAGTTTCATACTCATAGGAGGACTATCGGCATCCTCATCTTCACCCGCATCATCATCCCAATTTAATTCTAATTTATCCTCGTCCATGCGTCTGCCGCTCTGGGACCAATCAAATGATGACGCACCCCAATCTACTGAGCTAACTATTTCGTTATCATTGTTTACCGCCTTCGATTCATTTCCCCAATCAATAATACCGGTATCTATTTGAGTATCTTGAGCCCTGGACTTGCTCGGGCTGTTTAGTAAGCTCGGAGAGTCCTCGCCGTTCGTATCCAAAACTTTATTAGGCAGTTTGGACAAAACTTCGAGAGCAAGAGCTGGACAGCCGGCTTTGAAATGTGCGTGCGCTGTTGTAAAATATAGTTGTCTTTCCAACGGTGTGATACTATCTTCCAATAACAACTGTTTGTCCGGTTGACTCTTGGTTTCCGTGCCGTAACTGAATCCTGAGATTACTACCGAATGTCCTTTCTTCTTGTCTTGTGCTGTGGACGCAATGTACTGTCTGATTAATAACGGGTGTGTGCGAAGATAAACGTAGAAGTTGAAGACATTGGGATTCGCTGTTGTTCCCTCCGGTTTGTCGGACTCGTCGTCATATTGCGGATGCATGTGGCCAACATTGGTCAAAAGTAAAGTGTTGAGAGAACCGGAATAATCCTTCAAAATCCACAAAGCCATGCTACGTAAGAAGGGATCGGGATGCACTCTGCTCATGTCCTGATTTTGCCCGTCCTTGTCGCAACCCAAGATCTCTTCGTACAACAATCTTCTCATATTGGGAGACGAGGTATCGTTCTCGTACAATCTGGCTATCACCATCGCTAGTTGAATGTCGTTCAGTTTGCTCAAACACACGTCGATGGCGTCTTTCAGCGCACCAGCTAGCAAAAAGAATGCTGCCGCGTGATCGAATCGTTGTTTGCCGAGTAGAGCAAAAGCGTTCTTTAGAGCCGCCTTTCTCCATCGGTTCTCGGCGAAATTGTTTGAAAAGAAGGTGGTCATTCGATCGTCTCGCTTGTTCCTGAATAGACCCCACACCAGATTCTTCTTTTTCATCGCCAAGTAATAAATAGCTGCGTCCAGGGGATCTTGTTTGTCTTGGAAAGCAGCTTTTGCTATTTTCTCCACACACTTCTTCAGCACCGTGTTGCTCCTGATCCACCAGCCAACGCCGAGTTCCTTTAGCACGGACCACTTCGGTTGACCTTTTGCGTACGATGGAATCAAACCCAGCAGTTCCTCCTCTGATTCGGAGTGGAACGCCCACACGAGATTGTTTGACGCGATGCCTTGTTTCTGAAACTGTGCTCTCTGCACTAGCGGCAAGCAACGTATCAAGTAATTGTAGTGTTTCATCGCAAGGAGAAATCTGAGGCCGCAGTCGTCTAACGAGTCGGTGGACACGGTCTCGCCGTCCGGAATACCTGTGAGATTTTCTTTGGCGATTGCGTTCTTCGCCGCATCGATCGCAAATCTCTCCGCGAAATCGACATTACACGTCGACACGGTGTCCGCCAAAGCGAGCAGATGCATCTGATCGAGACTGGACAGTCCGGGAAGATGAGTGTGCGTCAAGAGACGCGACAGCAATCGACCTTGTCTGGGGCCGAAGTGAGATATGCCTTGCCTTTCCGGCACCGAAGATCGTCTGTCCTTCTGGCGCGAACATTCGTACTCCTCGTCCAACATATCATCCAACGAGTCTCCCTCGTCCACATTGCTATCGAACAATTCATTGTAATCGTGCTTGTCTTCGTTCTGCTGATGTGGCAGACTGGTCTCTTTGTCAGCCATCAGTAGAGTCCACAACGGTAACGGGGAGATAGACGTGATCTCCGCGTAATCCAGCGTCAATTCCTCGGGTATCTGTGTGGTCGAGCCTCTTGGTTCTAGCGGCGACGTCGTGCCCACATAGCTGACTGACATTGTTCGCGATCGCGACCATCCACCGCGCTGCTTCACCAAATTCTCGTCGTCGGCTCGCAGAGAGCAGGAACTACCTATACATCGAACCAAATGCGCCAATATGGCTTTCACCCACCTGATCTTGCCCGAATTTAACAATTCCATCAACTGTTTGGGATGATACTGAGGTAAAACCGGACACGCTATTCGCGACGCTTCGAACAATCCGTAATCAGGCATGTAATCGAAACTCAGGTTCTCGTTCTGTATTCCGCGCTTCTTTTTGGCGTCCAGCATCGTTAGATTGATGCTGCTGACGCGCGACAAATGCGGCATGGAAGACACGTTCGCCAGTCGCCTCTGAGATGTTTCGTGTGCCAACGTGCGCAGATCCTCGTCGCGCAAATTTCGACTCGCCTGAAACTCGTCGGACTCTTGATGTTGCAGATTCGAATGGAAGCAGTCGTTTTTGGGATTCGGCTTCCACTGCGAGTACACATGCATTTCGGAATCCATGCCTACGACCAGAATGCCGTCGCGCACCCAAGATATTTGCATCGGCAGTGGCGGTAAACCGTCCGCTGTTGTGAGCTCGATCTTGCGTAGCTTCATCCATCGGATCTCGTCGACGAATTGGGGTTGAGCCAACGACGACGTCTTCCTCAGTATCGGTCTGTTGTTGCTCTGCGATTCCTTCATCGCTTTCATGTTCGCTTGCGCCAGATCCGAGCACACCGGAGTGAACAACATGATTTTGGAACCGACACCCACAGTCAATATATGCGAGCCATCCTCTTTGGACACCCAATCAAGCTGAACAAGATGCTTCTGCGTGAGCGGGCAAGTGTTGCCGTTCTCTATGATCGATTTTCGCAAAGATTGCAGAGTACTGAACGACGGCACCGCCAGCAAGCCAGCTTTCGTGGAATCACCGTTTTCCCCGTTCCTCGAAGACCTCACGTCTTCGTGACTGAGAGTCTGCAGTACCTGAGTAAGCCGTTGCTTCTTCTGCAAGAACCTGCTGTCGTACAAATAACTAAGATCCAAATGCTGATCCACCGGTATACGCGGCAGATGTATGTTTTTCAGATGTATCGTGTCCTCCAGAATCCACTCGCTGCCGCCCGTGCTCTCGCACTCGTATATAGCAACACAGAGATTCACGTAGCGCGAGTCCGGGTCGCTTTTCGTCGGACGTGTGAACGACTTTCCGTATTTGTAAGCGCAGGCGATACGTCCGCTGTAAGCAGCGCTTATGTTCAACGGTTGACCGGTAATGTCGATAGTGGATTCTTGGTCCTTTCTGATCATCTCCCACTCGCACCATTCGTAGTCGAGTTTGTCGTCCAGCTTTTTCGTCACTTTGCATTTCCAAAAACGTACAGTGCTATCGCTGCACGCTGTCACAATGATATACGGTGCGAAACACGCTGGATATATTGAAGAACTACTTAAGTGTCCCGCGGCGGGAGCGGCGTGAATCACCTCCACTCCGTCCGGCAACGGTAATTCCTGAGTGCAAACTTTCGTTGTAGTGATGAGAACGTGGCTGTTCTGATGGCGTCGAGGCAAAAACGTGGAGTCCATGTCGGCTTGACTCTCGCGACGACTACGATTACCCGTTTGACTAGGTCTGCGCGATCGTCTGCCTTCCGCGTGGCTCAATCTACCAGGCGTTCCCTCGTCGTCTTCATCCTGAACCAAATGGGAATCCGGTACGTACATCATCGAACCCGACAAGCCGGTGGTTTCGGGTTGCGACGCTATCACCAATCGCCACATGTGCACAGTGGTGCCCTGTTGCGTGCGCTCAAGAACAACTATGTAAAACGGTTCTTCGAAGATCGCCGATTGCTGCAGATCCACCATTGCGTCCAGAGTGGATTCCATCAGTCCTAGATCGTTGCTCGACGTATCGATACCGGGCAGCTTTTCGTCGCTTCTCTCGCCCGTGATCAATTGCTCCTGAAAGACATGAAGGAACTGCGTGTTCTGCCAATCGTGAGTGGCATCGGCGATAGCGTCCAGCTGTATGACGCATCCCGGTCTCGCGGTCGACTGCTGAGACACAATTTTTATTCTATCGTGAATGGAGTGCCTGACATCGTCATCCGATGACATGTCCGTCGAGAGGCTGGCCATGGAATCCATCATCCTGCTTCTTCTCTCGCTGATCGAAACCTCGGCTAGTAACGTTCGGGCGTCGATAACAGCTTGATAAACTCTTAGACACTCACCATCACTAGCTACGAAGCAGGCGCTGGGTGAATTGGATAAATTGCCTAGCGTGGTGCTCGGTAATAACGTCGGTATCCAGGCCACGTTACTAAACGCCGATATCTCGGGCGAATTAATACGCGCCAATTCGGAAACTCCGCCGCTCTTCGATAGCGGCCCGACCGCGTCTACCCGCCACAATATCAACTCGCTGCAAAAGCCAGTGGGCGACATCACATCTTTGTCTTTGCAAGTGTCGTGTTTGCTGGCGATGTTCTCGCTAGATTCTATCGAGCCAGAAAATTCGGGTATATTATGATGAGAAGTTGTCACAAGCAGAGGTAAAACGGGATGGCAAGTGATGTCGTTCACGCGGAAGCGGTGTCCGGAAGCCCTGCACGCATGTCCTATACTCAATACTTGTGAAAACTTGGTTTTGTCAGCAAAGGTTAACTGCCACAAATTCAAAGTGCCGTTCGAGTGTTTCGATACCATAGAAACAATCGGACTAGGATGACCTAACAAATCCGCGTCTTGACCGTTTTTATTACTTTCCGCGCTAGTGTCAGCTTTCGCTTGATTCTGATCGTGCGTATTTTCCATGTTCTTCAGTAGTTCTTGACCCGCCTTTGAAGTCAAAGTAGATTGTTCCTCATCCTGCTCTATAAGACTGGGCAGAGGTGTCGCGACGTCAGGATCGGTTGTTTTGGTTGACGATTTCGCGACCTCTCGTATATTCAGCAAAGGTCCACCGGTGTTGTGAGAATACATCGATACGTTGTGGCTCATTGTCGACGCGTCGCCGAGCGGAAATGCGTTCGGGATGCGAGTGGAGAATGAGATCTGCGCTTGTCGAAAAGATCCGGGATGATATTCGTCCAACCACTCGATGTGCCAGATCAGGAAGCTTCCGTCTATCGGATGTATCGAGAACAGCAAGTCCGGATTATGATGCCAATCGCGCAACAATGTTTCGATTTTTGTATCCAACGAATCCGGCACGTGGTTCATCGTGGACGTCGCGTCTGTCGCTATGGAGTTAATGGAGGTTGTATTGCTGCAACAGGAAATTCCAACATACACGAAACTTACTTATATTCGATAGGGTTAACATCATATGTAAAACAAGAAAGAATTTCAAAAATGTTTACCTCAGACTCGGATGTGACTGCGCACTGTGCGCTAAACTGTGATGAGATGAGGTAGTATGCGTAGTGTGGTGTTCATCACTACTGTGATCTTCTTGGCTCATCGATCGACCACTAACAGCTGGTTTTTGAACTGTTTGGACTCGGACTCCCTTTTCTACGAAAAAAAATCATTATTATTGTATTTTTTTATTCAACATATGTTTATTCATGTAAAATATATAGAAACAATTGAATGCATACTTGCACATTCATCCTCAGAATCATGTTCTACGTGTTCAGCATCTTGATGCTGCAAACCTTCCTCTTTTTCCACTACTTTACGAGTCAACTCCTGCAATATGTTTTCGGCTTGCATGGTGAAATGCATTTCTTTGTTATTTAGCCAGTGTATGATAAAATTCGGTTCTCTTTCGGGATCTCCGGTAATTAGGCTCGGTACTAGCGGTATATCTATAACATGAACGTATACTATCCACTAACGATTACCAATATTTCAACAGTATAGAACTGTAATTCCAACATAAAAAAAAAGCACAAAAAAAAACAAAACCTCTAAGTTGCTTGTGTTATGCAGAATAAAGTACTATACCGGTTTCTGCATTAATGCTAGCTGCCAGGTGGAAATGCATTCCTGGATAATGACCAGACGTTTGGTAATTGTTATGAAAATCGTGTACAGAATATGTAGACGGAAGCGTTGGCAGAGTCGGCGCTGTATGACCAGCTTGGTGCTGCTGCTTAGCATGTCGCCGAATGTGAAAACATGTTCTGTAAGTTGAGATTTTACATATTTTATTATTTTATTAAATTAAAAAATTGAATAAAAACACAATTTTTCTTTCTCTAGATTTTAAGATAGTTATAAACAATATATTTAAGATCTCCGTACTTCATATGTTTCAGCCGTTGCATAAATCGATGTTTGTGCATATTATGATGACGATGTTTGCCATGATGACCATGCCTGTCGGAGCCTTCATACTGGCTCATATTAGCTAAACCTTCTATCTCGGGCGGTATTGTTTCCGCCCACACTCGACATATATTATCACGGCAAGAGGTAACCAACATGTTAGATACAGAACCTCTAATTTGTCAGACAGGGAAAAACGAAATATTAAGAATAAATATCACTTCTTATATCCACAAAAAAAATCAATTATCGAATTTGTTCACTTACTTCGGCATGTATTTACTTGTCTTGCGCCAGGAAAGATGCGTTACGGCACGTGGGTGTGCAATATAGACGAAACTAAAATTATCACTACCTATAGACTGACAAAAACTCGTATGATCCATGCTTCTTGCTGGAAACACTGAAAAAGCAAATAATAGATTTCAATAATATAATCTCTTGTGAGATTATTGGCTTATCGTTGTTAAGTAGAAAAAAGTACATACGTTGTTTGTTTTCAAACCATATTTTCACCAATCTATCGTTCATTCCTGTTGTCGCGAATAGAGTGCCATCAGGACTGAAACTCATAAGATGGACTGGTGTGGCTGTGCGGCATTTCCATACACAATTCCATCCACCTGGATCATTTGCACTAGATGTGTCCCCAGGTCCGGGACTTTCGGCTTCTCCTCCGATTGAAAATGTCACCGCGCCAGCTGTTAAAAAGAAGTATATGTAAAATACATGTAACAACAATATTCGCGACCATAAACAATGTATATATTTGAAATGCAAATAAAAGAAGCTTGATAACAATGCCTAGTGATTTAATAACAAAAAAAATAAAAATTTGCATTACAGTTATCATTTTTGTGTGTAAAATATGTATTATGTGGTTTATTTTACACTAATGCACTCTTTCTTATGTGACAAAGTGTAAACATTAAGCACTTAAACCGGTAGAATGTAAAAAAGTACCTTTCTTTATCTAGGTTTGTGTCTATTATATTTATAGCAAAATAAATATTGAAATTTTTTTTAATCGTAATAGCATTGATTGCAGAAACAATTTGGTTAAACTTTGGTTAAACAAATGCACAGTGCGATAGCAAAGCTATGGTATGTGTTAACATGCACATAACACCAATGCTATAATGTTCATTCTCAAGAAGAATGAACTCACGATCCTGAGAAACGTTTGCTGTAACATTATGATTGCTTCCAGTTGTGCTGGCTTCTTCTGTTTGTAATGTTTTCGGTTTTGTAGCAGTAGGCAATGTTGCTGTATCAAGTAACGAGAAATATGACATCATTCTTACATTTTAAAATTAATATAAAAAAATGATGAGCAATGTGTCTTTAATAGATTTCACCTATTCTGTTACATGTACATATCATGCACAAATTGAATTCTTTATAGCAAATCTAAATTTGTTACACAAAAATATTTTCAAATAAATAAGAAATAGATTTTATAATTGTACAAAATTTATTTTTTAAACTGATTTGTGAGATATTTTACTTACAGTGTTCTTCTTGAAATGGCATAATATTTTGATGCCATAATTGCAACAGTTCTCCACCTGTTAACAATCTTGTTCCTTCCAAGTTCCATGATAAGGAAGTGATGTTCGATTCTGTTTGCAAACTTCCGGTTTGAACCCATCTATATTCTAATTGCTGTTAGAAAGAGAAAGAGATTTTGAAGAAAATTTATATCAAAAATTGTGAACCACATATATATTTCATGTGTATATAGATAGATACAAACGTGTGAACAGGTGCTGTGTATAAGTGGTGTTGGCTCAAAGATGCAGACTTGGTTTTCATAAGCTGCGGCTATTTTTCCTGTATCTGTGCTGCAATCCAAACAGCTGATTCTAATATAATTGTGCACTGCACCAGGAATTATTTGAACTCTCTCAAAGTTGTTGGCTAAGATCACAATATTGCATCCAGCCGCATATGCCTAGATATACAGTAGAATAGATGTAATTTGTTAAAGGAGATTTGAGAGTTTTTTTATTCGATACTTTTTTTTTTTATTTCTACATGTATCCGTCATATCGCATTATATTATTACATCTTATGAAGAGAACTTTGCTTCTCTCTCTCTCTCTCAAAGTACGAAATTTTGCAGATCTTTCCGCTTGACAGAACTCGACAATTATTTTTTTTTTAACATTTAAATGCCAATCGTCGCTACGAAACATATTCGAGTACATATATATACAGCACATTTAATAACAATATATTTTCATCATTTGTTGAAGAAGGACGTGACAGACCCTAAGAAAACTTGAACGAATTGGAATTTTTTTCGTCTACTCGAAATGTCATTCAATCAGCTGACTTCCATAATGCGAGATAGAGAGGGAGAGAGGGAGAGAGAGAGAAAGAGAGTATCGACTTTTTCGTCGTGCGATCGCGCACGAAAATTTCGTACGACATCGATTACGAAGCTGGTTGGCTAATTGCGAGCGACACGTTTCGCTTCGTAACGACGATCAATCGTCGACGTACATATACGACATGGGACTTACAGTGAAGGAAATTCCCTCGACGGAACCGACGGCGTAACAGCGATCGCCCGCATTGCAGGCGCCGCTCAGTATCTGATGACAATTCATGATTGGCACACACACACACGTTTTATTACGCGAGATGTTGAATCATCATTCGGCGAGGTCCGCCACTCCCGCAATCGTGTCGGATTCGAAATTACAAACGTCGTCAGGTGAGGAACGTATCACCGGGACGCCGTTCGCGAGCCCCGCGGCTCGATCGACTCTCTACAATCCCGAAAAAACCCTCGAGATTGACACGACACGACGATCGGACGACCGCGACGCGGCCATCTTTAAATCGGCCTTCTCAAGTTCTGTGGGCGACATTGCCACATTTTTCAGCAACGTAGCGACTGGCAAAGGCGGCTTTCACGTAGCGCAGCGCCACTCCTGGACATCGCGACCGCGCGCGCATATGCGAATTCGCGTATCGATGTCAAACCCACCGACGGCTACAGCTATCGCGTCTAGATCGCGTCGACGAAAGTAAGATAGATGGATAGGGTAAAGACGGATTGCGGCGAGAGAAATGGCCAGAAAAGAAAGAAACAGAAAACTTACTTTCAAGTCTGATAAATTTATTATTATTTATATGCACACCAAGAGACAAAAAAAAAAATGCGTATCTTATATAACGTACGTACCTATATGTAATTGTTCTTGTTGTCTACAGTGTAATATCGGCCTGCAATTGCTTTTTTGGACAAACTTGAGATAGCGACTATGAAAACATTAGATGAAGTAAAAATTACATCAATATATACAAGTATATAATATAAATTTAAAATAAAATAAAAATATACGTATGATATAACTTGCATACTAAAATCAGAATAAGAGGAGTAGGAAAAAAAAAAATGAAATTTTTATCGACATTAAAACTGTTTAAGGACACTTTGTACGGAAGAGATAGTAGATGAACATGATGTGACAACACACGACAAAAGAAGAAAAATACACGTTGGCTGCAATCGAGCGGTAAATTCTTCGGGGAAAAATTATTCAGCGTGAGATATTTTATATTGATCTTTTGTTATTAACCACGTGTTATAATTAGCGACGTCTTTCCGAACCGTCTTTTACTAAAGTACGTTTGTGTGTGCGTACGTGAGATGTGTGGAGTGGACTACTCAAAAAACTTACTACACATTCTTTCTTGGAATTTACCAATTACAATCGTAGTGACAGAGAATTGATAAAAATGCGCTCGATATATAATTGCAATTCGAGATAAGACGCTCGTCGTTTACAAGTTGGTCTAAAAAAATACACTTCGTCACGTGAATACATTTATCTTTCGAAGAACTAACATTTGGTTCTGTCATTAATTAACGATCAGTTGACGCTAATTACGAAACACATGTCTGTAATATGATGTAACCGAGCAGAATGTGCATTAAAACGATTTTCTCCGCGACTCACATCAAGGTGTCGTGAACATTTTCATGCCACACAGACTTCTCGCATGTTATAACGTAAAAAAAAAAAACTGTATGCACCAATCTGAATATAAAAATATTTGTGGTAATATAATATAAAGTTTCAGAGTTAAAAATTAAAGTACTCCATACAGAATATATTTTTATTTCTATTGTGATAGAAGAGAAACAAAACGACAAATATTGTTATTACAATAAACTCGGAATCAACAAGTATTTCATACGTGTTTTCTGCCGTTCTGTGATACGCTAAATTTGGATATTTCGACGATTTCGCTATCTTACGGAAATGCGATTTTCACACATGTTGAATAGAAGCTTTCAACAAGAGAAGAGCTTAAAATCGCGCGCTAGAGCTTCTCATTACAATAAATCATATTATGCACGTATATAATCGTATGATATGTGTATCACTATAGTACGTTTTGCGACGCAAAAGTTATCAGAACCGCGAACATTTCAATATCTCTCGCGCGCATAAATGTGCGATAAAATATTTACACGTGTGTTCACATTTCCGTGTATATAAATAAATAAAAAAAGGGACGAAAGTCGGAGGATAATAAAAACTTCACATTTTTCTTTCCGCAGCTAACATATGCAGACAATAAATATTTTTTCAATTTTATAACTTGTTTATTTTTTTTTTTCAGAATCTCCTGACTGATAATAAACATCTGTCGTGTGAGGACGATGCCGCGCATAATATCCGTATATTGTACAACGAAAATTCATCTTGCTCACGATTGTTGACGGATAACGTCTGAATTCTCGAGGTAAAAACGAGGTAGTAGACGACGTTGTATGTACGTACAAGTGTGCACGCGCGCATGTGTACACTGTACATATTCATCGCAGATAACAGAGGTGTACATACAGTGACGAAGATATAAAAACCCCGACGAGAGCTCCGCATGTTACCTCGACGCATGCTCCGTGCCGAGGTCTGGCTGGGGTGATATCCAGTCGGGTGAGAGAGCTTCGTATGGTAAGCGCGCCTGGGTTCGCGTCGATCATTACCTGGTGAAGCGTAGCCCGTGAAACACGCGCGCCGAAAGGTGAAAAAATGACGGGCTCTCCGTTTCACCCCGTTTCTCGATTGCGCGAATACTGAAGACGACCGCGCTCTTCGGAGCCAGGTCTCGGATAAAAAAACGTTGGAGACACGAGTCCCCGTTGGAATTCCTGGTGGATTCGTCGGCGGTCTGTTCGGCGCCAGGTTCGGGGTTCTTTATCTAGTGATTTGATCGCGACCGACCTCGGCTGTGCAGTATCGGCCTCGAATATCAGCGACACGTCATCGGGCATCTCCGGGATACAAACGCGTTGTACGTAGGACGACGACGACGACGACGACGGATTGTCAAGTGTGCGTGCGCGATCAAACAACACACACCACCTGTAGCGTATCTGTCATCCTTGTATTTACCGTCGATGCCTGCGATTCCACACGCTGCACATCGTTCGGTTCAGCAGCACTCGAGAGAGATCGTTCATCTCTTTTAGATTGCTACTTCAATGCGACTTGGGCTCCTATTGATGTGCGGTCGCGCGAGAAACGACGGAGTTAAATCCACTTGGATGAAGCTAAAAATAAAACATGAACATATAAATGAAGTATATATTCACAGAGAAAGGCGCGCACAGTACATTAAACGTTTTTATTATCTGAAAGAAAGCAACAAGTCGATTAACATTTATTGCGCTTACGTTTGAAATGAAGAGAATCATAGAAAATCATAAGTTTAACAACGTGTTCGATGAATCCCGATCAACAGGATCGACTTGGTTTTCATCTGCCGAAACTTACTCGTTCATTTTCTCACGCGTCTGTACAATCTGTACCTCGTACAACACCGAATCTATGTCGGTTTCAACTCCGTCCTCGTCGTCGATCATTGACCGTTGTAATGTACGCGCGAAGGGCTCGTGAAGGGTCGATTGTGCGGGGATCTTAGTAAATTAATATCAAGCCGATGATCACAGAGAGAAAGAGATAATTCAGTCTAAAATTACCGCTTGTCTTTGCTACGTATCGTCTCGCACACATCTCGAGTACTTATGTGTATTTAATTTTTATTTTAAAGACGTGAATATTCTCACGCGCGTAAAGTTCGAACGAGATAATTAGGTAAATATACACGTGTCCGCGATAAATCGTAATTTAAAACACCGTCGCAGCACATCCGTGCAAGAGATTCTTCCGTTTGACCGATGACCTTCTTTTGCTCTTGTGAAGGACACTGAAGCGCACTGAACAATCGTCATTGATGACAGTATGACCGATCAAATGTCCATACCGCTCAATTCCGCAGCCAATATGGACGAGGATGGTGATCTGATGACGAAGACGCTAGAGCAGCGAAAAGAGGCTTTCAAAGAGAATGAGGAACTTATGAGAGAAACGACGAAATTCGTCAGCGAAGTGATAGACACCGCCGCGAAAGAAGCGTCAAAAAGAAAAATTCAATCTGAGGTAAATGAGATGGTTCAGTTCAAACAAAAGTTTCAGAACGAAGATGTGACGCACGCACGAGTTTTAAAGAACCACATTGGCACTCGATTAAATAAAATCCATCTTTCCTCTCTCTATCTATCTATTTCTCTCTCTATCAACTATTAATCGTTAGAAAAGAGTTCGAACGTACAATACGTATCTGTTTTGTGTTTCAGGGAGCTGCTGCGGGCGAAGGTAAGTGAAAACCGACCATTCATACACGTTCTCGATATTCTCTTCAAACTCAAGTGTTTTAATTTCACGAGGCTGAAATATTCTCGCGCGCGTCGGCTAGAACGAAAGGAGGCAGATATAACTAAAAAGCCGGTAAATAAGTAAATCACAGAGCGCGAAAGTGAGTGAAGTAAAAAAAAAAAGAGGTATGCCACGGGTAGACAAGACGAAATAGAGATAGTTCTAATAAGTATATTTATGAATCATTCTAGATCGCTAGATATTTCATCATAGACGCATTTAGATGACTGAAGAGATCTGTAGATATTGAAAGAAATACGTAACAAACGATTTATTATTGACAATAATAATGAACATGATCGATTACATTAATTCATATAGAGACACGCTTCATTAGACGATCAAGTTAAACGGAGACACTTTCCCGTAGAGCTATGTTACTGTTTCTCTCTTTTTCTCTCATTCTTTCTCTCATGCAAAATAGAAAGACGTATAATTATCTTTCGAAATTGATATTTATATAACATGCTAGCGTATACATGTGTGTGTGCAGGCAGTAGATTGAAGGGTACCGATACTATCGCTGGCTGGAACAACCGAGCTCGCGGAATCTGCACTCGTATCCTGAATGCGCTTTGCCCGTGCTTCGCCAACCATGGTAAATCGTAGAGCGATGATACCGCACGTAGATGACTGCCGCCACGCTACTGTCTCAAAATCTCCTTTTATCAATAAAACAAACAAAATCAAACCAAAGTAGTCTTGCATATAGCGCGCTCATGGTCACATATCCGCTTCACCATCGACCAGATATTGCAGACATCCTCCCATATCATCATCTGCAGGCAGACCGTGAACGAGTCGACCGTAGATTGGTCACCGATCAGTCTGAGTATTCACACACACAGTACATGTTTGCAACAAACAATTTTGTTTTTTGGTTTTCTTTTTTTTTTATTCAAACGATCACGTTTGTCTCGTCGAAGTAGCGAATGTCTGCATTGAATATTTTCTTTCAGATGAAAAAGCCGATTGCCGTTCGAACCGTTCGATTTGCATTCTCGTATATTAGTCATTCGATCATCCAATTCGGGATCACTCGATGTAAATATTCAGAGCACCAATTCTCTCATCATCGAGAGTAGATGTTTTTGTCACGCACTTTCCTTCGCGAGATCGTATCAATTTATCACTCACTCAAAATCCATCAGAGTTGATACCGCATCTAAATTCTTTGGTTTTCATTCGTAAATTTTTTCACGAGCTACAATCAGCAAATCTGTACAGCAATACGGCATGTTTCATCGCACATCGAGCAACAAGCGCAACTGGAAACGGCAGCTTGCGTCGGAACTGCCTGAAGATCATTTATAAGAAACAAACGTCTCGTGTGTGCTAATCAAGTTTCAGAAATTATATCCCGAGTGTTCTTCATAACATCGGGATGAAGTTTCTGATCTCTTGATCGGGCTTTGCATTTTTCTTTTTGGTTTTTCATTTTTGTTCAATCGACGCAAGTAGAATAAACATAAAGATAAAACTGGGAGGATGCAATTGAAGCTTGCGCCATCGGCTAAAATTATTTAGTTGCGATGCTTAGCGGCAAAGGCTGACAAAAAGTACGGAATGGCGAGAGAAGGAACGTGTACTTTTTTTTTTTTTTTTGAGAACGCAAGCGAGCTGGACGTTTTCAGAATGTGCGCTAATCTTGCATCCCAATGGCGTGAAACGGCGACATAGTGTAACCAAAGTAGGCGCCTGGTATTTGCATGCTAAAAAAAAAAAAAAAGAACAGCTAGAGGAATGAATGCAGCAAAGAAGAAAAGTGATACACAATAGAAACATGTATTCTTTTCCCTTAGAACTGTTCGCCTGGACTCCGTACCGGTATCGCTTCACAAGACCTTAACCCGTTCGATGACTTCCGTTCCGGATTTTCCGTTCCGTCGTGCGGCATTACCCGCAGTTCTTTAGGTTCCTTCCTCCGACTTCGCGTCGCGCGTTTCTCACACGGGCCAACTGACAACATTCATCTATAACGAGTAAAGCGATTTTCTAATCTTGGTTGATAGGATATATAATCGTCAGACACATCAATTTTGTGTGTGTGTGTATGTATGTGTACATGTGCGTGTGTGTGAGTGAGAGAGAGCTTGAAGACTATCTAACAATCCATCAATCAATCGACGTCGCTAATCTTCCGGAGACAGATTGGAAAAATTAGATTAATTTGCTGTGACACGGTCAAAAAACGTAAAACAAGAGACATCAGCGTTCGATGAAAATATTAATTGGACGCGGCTTGCGTGCTTATTAAAATTTCGATTCAAGAACCGTGAACACTTCGCAAAATATCAGTTCGCTCTATATCCTTCAAGTGTCGTGTTCTGATTTTCACATGTCTCTCTCAAACGAGCACGTTGGCGGTGCAATGCCGTGTGATTGTGCTAGTTTATTCTCTCTTATATATCTTTCGCAATATTACACTTGACCAAAGACTAATAACATGTTTTGGATTACAACAATTGGCAAAACCACAGTAAAACGCGATTTTGTGATTGAAATTCTATCTGTAGCACTAATTAAAGACAAATAAATGGTGTTACGTCTAGTTTTATATCATATCTCTATATAAATGTTAAATATTAGAGACTTTTATGAATAACAAAATGTATTGCAAATTGACTGTGAGATAAATAATTTTTGTGCGTGTATGTTTGTGTGTATACAAGCGACATGTTTTATGAAAATTTTGAGAAATTATCACATTATGTTCTTTTTTTATGCTTGTATTTTATACATGTATGTTTATATATTTATCTTATAATTTGTTTATCTTATATACAATATAACTGATATGATAATGTTTTATTTCATTCAGTTTTGAGGCATTCCGTATTCGAGTTTATAGTAATAACGCATGTGAAAGAAGTTTGTATCGAACGCTAATATATATTTTGTGTCATCACGTTACGCAATAAACGAAAATGTGTGCCATATGCCTCTCGTGATTCTGTAAAATTAGTTTTGGTTTTTCGAATGAACGAGAAGACTCTTCATAGTTGATAAGCGGTAGAGCGACACTCCGCTAATAGCTTGATAGTACAAGAAGATCAGTTCAATACCGTTGATATACATATACATATATATAGATAGAATCATATCGACATATGTCGTCACGTATGTTATCATCAAAGCAGAAAATTGTAGAGATGTGTGTACAATATTGTCGTTATATTTTGATTTGATGATTTAAAGAGTGTGTCTCGTCGAATAAAATTTATTCTCGTACGTACGTTGTACATATATAAGGAAAATTAACCAATTGTGGAGATAAATCTCAATAATCGACTTTCAAGTGCTGTGTGTCGTATATCTCATCGGGAAAACTGAAATTAAATGTACCTGTGTCAATCAACAATGTGTGTTCTAGATCGTTAGATTTAATTGTTAACAACATTCTACATCGTATTATATTGTGAAATTCCAGAAAAGGCGCGAACTAACTCGTATTAAAAATAAATATAATTTTCACTATATATACACTTTCTTCTTACACATATACACAAGGCAAATTGTTCGGTTTTGCACGAAGAATCGATTCATATCAAGATAAAAAAATTTATTATTTATTCATATCAAGATAAAAAAATACGAGTACACCTTTTTTGGAATATCCCCTTTTACATAAAGTATATCCTTCCGCGCAACGTCAGAACAGAGAATCGGCATAAAATTGTACGGGAGTGAATTACCTCTCTTGTACACTATTACTATATCACCGCTTCTATCGTTAAACAGACGATAACTATATGTATACTTCGACGTTGAAACATCGAGCGAAACGTGAAAGTGCCAGAAAGAAAATCGATATGCGGCCCCCGTTTCGGCCGGTGCGGGATATACGGTGTATGCCGCCTACATATTTTCGCAGGCGAAGAGTTCAACGAGAACATTGCGCGTGTATTGCTCATTCCACCGTCGTTGTTGATCCGTTCGTATATATATATATATATTAAAAGCGTGCTTTCGCCTCTTTCCCTTAATAGTCAGCCAACCATATTTGAATTCCGATTGCATAGTTGTGGGCAAGGGACTTGGCCAGGAGAGGTTGCGAGGTCCAACGTTTTATTTCCGCGTGCTATACACATATACGTACACACGGAACATGTGCACTCACTCAGCAACGTAGAGGATTGTCCCTTATAATTTGCTGAACGTTCTTTATTCTTGGAACAGAAAAAGGGACTGTATATGCAAAAAGAAGATATATGTATACACGTATATATACATATATATATATACATATATACATACATATATATATATATATATATATATATACTTTTCAACGTTGCCTACTTATTGTTAGATGTATAGAGGGATCAACAGTGTATTATTATGTAACATCAGAGAGATGAGTGACAATCAAATTATACAACATGTAGAAGAAATTGTCATAAAATATACACATACGTATGCGTTGTATAAGTGTAGATATAAAAGAAGATTAATTTTAAACATTTAATATATGTCGCGAAAATAACTTTGTATTTTGCGTTGTACCAAAAAACACTTGACATATATATACATATATATATATGCAGAAGAAAAAACATAAATCGCAATTTACTGGTATCTGTGATACCGCGAAACACCTGCAAATTACTACTACACAGCGCAGTCGTTGATATAAATTAAAAATATATATGATATTGCTACACAAGTACTACCGACAGATCACATACTTATGAAAGTATTACTTTGGAAAAAAAAAAAAAAAAAACAAAATGTGTCACGTATATGAATATACAATAAATATTTGTGTTGAAAGCACTAATTGTGTTGAGATTTGTATAACTTTCTTAAGTCCTCTCTCTTGTTTCCTCGCTATTTTTTTAATAGAAATATTATAGTTCTTGCACAAACGTATGATTTTGTTTCGTTTTTGCAAGATTATACGTTTTACCGTGTCATCAATATAATAGTGTTAACATAGCAATGCAGTAGCAGTAGATATGAAATATGCTTTTCTGCAATTGACATAACAGACAGAGAGCTGATTGCCATAGCAACGAAAACGTAAGAGATTTAACGAGACCGCGTGTGTTTCTATACGTGTTCCTACGCGTAGAGTGAATTAATGAGAAGTGAAGGAATTTCAGAATTAGCATAAGATATAAATAGTCGGATATGGAAGTTTTCTCGTAAAACTTCCATATCACTCGAGATTCTTGTTTATTATTGCATTTTTCTATCTTTGCCGAGGAAATTAAGAGCCACGGTAAGTGAATACGATGTGCAGAAAATTATATACATGCTAAGTAAATCCTTTAAGTATCTTATGAGTTTGTTTCTCTTTCTCTCTCTCAATCGCATAATATATTCTAAACTTCGCGCTCCAGCGTAAAATCTTTCCGAGACCAAGTACGAGAGTTTCAGAAATGGAAATCTTGAAAGAAACTCCGGAACAGGACGACGAAGAAATCAATAGTCACAAATCGGAGTCGCACAAACGTCCAATAAAACAGAACGACGTATTTGACGTGCCACTTGTCGAGAGATCTCGCAAGAAACATTGCGATTGGATGAGATTCGGTTCCGATACTTACCGTCCGAAGCATTTTAAAAATAATCGCGCGTATCAGAGAGCCTTAGATTGTTTGAACAATTATATCACGAACATTTCCGACTTATCGCAGCGATGCGACGAATTAGCGAGGTGAGCAAATATTCGTTTTGTTACAAAGAAATTTGTGACTTTCAATTCGTAATGAGCGTATGTAGTTATCAGGGTTAAAAATATTTCAAAGGATTAAAAATATTTCATATTATACGCGAGTGTGTCTGCTCTCATATTAAAAAAGCAACACTAAACTAAATTTGAAGGAAGACTACGGCACCGAAAAAAAGGGACGAGGAGAAATTTGCAACCCAAAAGGACGATTACTACACATCGATGCTTCGACGAAGAGCCGAATTTCGGATGCATCTAATCGGGAAGATAGTAGGTCAGCGGAAACGCGTCGATGAAATCGGGCGCGGCGACGATATGGAAATACTCACTGAATGTGCAAAAGAGCGGGCCGTTATAGACGATGTTTGCGAACAAACAACGTTTGCCGTAGCCGACAATTGGATCACGGAAGAAGACAAGAATCTCTTGAGGTATTACTACTACATTCTTCATGAGGTCGATGACGTTCACGCAGGCACCTTAGATTCTGACACGTTAAAGAAGATTACGGGGATGGTGTCCGCCGTGTGGCAGGAGAGACACGGCGATTACTTCGGCCAATTAATTGAGGAAGTGAAACGTGACTACATCATCAGCATGAAGAAGTCCGTCGTTGACTTTGTGCTTCAGGATCCGTTCGAGGAGGCGTGCAGTCTTTGCGATCCGGTTAGTGTGACGTAAGAGACAACGTCACTTTATGCAAAATTGGAGATTTCTCACGTGTTGAACCACGCCACGTCTGTCCACACGACCGTATTATCCGATAATTTTGCCGTCGCTTTTTTCTCAATAATCGGTCGTTTTTTATATACGATTTTACGTTGCGCATGTTCCAGCCGTTGCCCTCTCGGAGAGTCGTCGAACCGTTCCCTCCGGAGCACACCGTCAAGTATCACAAAATCAGGTTCAAACTGGAAAAAAGATCCGTCATTGCGTATCATCCGTGCATCCGTAGAACCTTAGACTACTGGCATCGCGAATACGGGTTAGTGAATTGACAAGACAAATTTGATATCAGAATGAGATGTTAAAAAAAAAAAAAAAAAAAAAAACGTTAGATCTCGATCTCTGATTCGTTACTATCAACGTTCTGGCTCTCAATTCGCAACGATCGCAGGCAAGTCAAGCTGGTGGACAAGCGAGAACTGGCGTCGTACAAACGATCGTACGATCTGTCGAGTTTCGGCACGAAATTCTCGAAGATACTTAAAAATACAATCGACGATCTCGTCCAAAGGTGGCTGCCGAGACTTTGCAATATTTTGCTCGCGGTAAGAAACAATGAATTCGTAACGGATTCGAAACTCATGTGAAACCTCGTTATTGCCAAAAATCATCGTCATGCATGTGTGTATTTAGGCCTCGAAGAAGAAGATTTTGCCTCTACCGGATGGTCCGCAATACATGAGATTCTTTAATTGTCTCGCTTACGTCATGGAGGATCAGTTGCGGGTGCTGTGCCTGCGTTCGATGAAGGATTACATCGATTATCTCACGGATGTGGGTGTGAGTAGACGCGTACACGTCGGTGCGATTCAATTTCAACGAGTTTAATATGCAGTACGCATGCGAAACAACCAATCGGCGCGGTTGAGTGCATTAAATATATACTTATCTCTCAAATAGTACACCAATTGCGGCTTCAATATAAACGTCGCGGTGAGAGACCCGCTCACGATCACATTCGAGCCATCGTTCAAAGCGTTCGTGGGCACACTTTCGACGTTGCTGAATTCACTTTACGACTCCGTGACCACGTTACCGCGCGCGGAAGTAAAACTGGAATGGGTGTCACCCGATATCGAAGTCAAATTGCTTCAGGTGCATAATTCACTTTGTGTAATATTAATTTTCAGAATAATTCCTATATGAGAAATTGTTTACAATTGTCAGATAGAACAATGCGATCGATATATGTCGTATAATAATTAAATTACACGTGTGTTTTCGTACAGCCGGTAGTTTTTCCGGATGTGCTCGAGAAGCACGCGAACACCATATCGGATTTGATCGAAAGATACAGAACCGATCCGGAAATGCAGCTGCGCGAATTCGATAAGTACACGAGTTTGATAACCGACGAGGACTTCAATAGCGTTCAGAACTTTCTAAGCGCACAACCGCCCAATCCGTACGAGCAATATTGCGAGCTCGTTGATTATTACGACCAACTGAGCAAGAATATTCCGTTGGAGTTTTATTGGACGTCATTCACAGATCTCTTCGAAGTTCGCAGACATCGTGTTATAGAACACATCGCCGCCGCGGCTGCTCACCTCAAAGGCCTGTTGGTTTCGCGAATGGTCGCTGATTATCAGCAAAAAACTCGAGCGTAAAACTCCGTTTCGTTTATATATATATATATATATATATTAATTTTTTGTAATATTGCAACAAAACATCTAAATATAAATAAAATATTTATTTTACGTAACTGTTCAGTATAGGAGAATCTTATCAACATATTTCGAATCAGGCGTTGAGCACACCGCCCAATACAGCGGAACTTATGAAACTGCAGACTTTCATACGCAAATCCGAGACGGAAACTGTTTTCGAACTCGAGGATCAATTGAGAGAAGTAATAAAATACATAATATTTTTGTCGGATTATTATCATTTGACGCCGGTCGAATTGAAGAGCAATAACTTCGCCTTCCACTGGTGAGCGCGTATACTTTTACAACTTAATCCGCAAAATGAAATTAAATTTAACACAATTCTATAGTTAAAGTGACATTAAAACAGAAGTTGTCGATGTAATGAAACGCGCGGATATTTTCACAACGCGAATAATCCAAAATTTGATCCCTACATATCAGGTATTTCATAATGGAAGAAACCTTCAAAAAGCACAGAGAGATAGTTGCGAGTAAAACGGGCGAATATCAGGCGATGCTGAAAATTAGAATTGAAAAGTTCGAGCAGGATTTGCAGATTTACGCCAAGTACTGTGACGAATTGCAATATTGGGGCAATATTGATGAGATAGAGCGATATCAAAAGAAAGCTACCAGTCTCAATAACAAGCTGATCGCCGCTATGAATACAATCTCTGAATTCAACGAAGAGGAGATACTGTTCGGTTGGGAGACATCAAAGTATCCTTTAAGAAAACAAGTAAGAATCAACATCTACTGTACAGACAAAATTGTTATATTTTTGAAGAAGTATAAAATATAAATTTGTTATACTACATGTGTGTGTGTGTGTAGAGATTAGTATATCAATGTTATTATTTTTATTGATCAGCTGGCCGATAAACTGACACCCTACAAAAAGTTCTACGACACAGCTTGCGAATTTCTAACTAATCACGAGACCTGGACCGAAAGTATGGTGGGTTCTCACGATCCCGAGGAGATCGATAACGAAACCGGTATCGCGTTTCGCACGATATACAAACTGGAGAAGATCTTCACAGAACCCGCGGTGAAAAAATTAGTAGATGTTGTGAAAACAAAGATCGAGGATTTCAAAGAGCACATGCCGGTGATAATGACACTCGGAAACCCTTGCATGAAAAGTCGACATTGGGAACAGGTCTCGGAGATTGTCGGGTTTCCGATAAAGGTCGACGAACACATGACGTTGGCCAAGGTAAATAAAACGCGAACTTAATTGATGACCCGTTCGTCACTGGCTGTTGAAATGTTTTACATCATCAGATTCTCGATTACGGTCTGGGCGATTACGTGCCGAAATTCGAGCCGATATCCGAGGCGGCTACCAAAGAAGGCAGTTTGGAAAGAGCTTTGTTGAGAATGCATTCCGAATGGGCGGACATCTTGTTCACCGTCAATCTGTTTCGTGAGACCGGCACGTACGTTATCGCCAGCGTGGATGACATACAAGTGATGCTCGATGATCATCTGACTAAAACCATGACTATGAAGAACTCCATTTACATAAAACCGTTTGAGAAAGAAACTCTGTAGGTTCACAAAACTGCTTTTCTTTGTTACGCGTTGACTTTTTAAGAATTTCCAAAAATGAGACTTTTGAAAATTTTTGTACAATTTTTATTCTTCACGCTGTCAGAGAATGGGAAGCCAAGTTGCGTCTGTTGCAAGATATCATGGATTACTGGCTGTTGGTTCAAGGCACGTGGATCTATCTTGAGCCGATTTTTACGTCACCTGACATACAGCAGCAGATGCCGGAGGAAAGTCGGCGATTTACCGCCGTGGACAAAGTCTGTAATCATCATATGTACGGTCAAAAGCAAATCTTTCAAACAATCTAGAATTCAATATATATATACGTTTGAAAAATAGATTTGGAGGGAACTGATGACGATCGTCGCGGCTAATCCGTTGGTCATGAAAGTCGTCGTGATCGAAAAGATGCTGGATCGTTTAAAAAAATGTACCCACTTGCTCGACCTGGTGCAGAAGGGACTGGCCGAGTACTTGGAGAAGAAGAGGCTCTTCTTCCCGCGATTTTTCTTCCTCTCGAACGACGAACTTCTGGAAATACTTTCTGAAACGAAGGACCCTACGCGGTAGTTGCACAAGATAATTCATCAAATTGATTTATCGTCTTTTTTTTGCACATATTTAAGGAACTCACGAGTTACTTTTTGCAATTACAGGGTGCAGCCGCATCTGAAGAAGTGTTTCGAAGGTATCGCGAGACTGATCTTCACCGACATCATGGAAGCTACGGCTATGCTGTCGTCTGAAGAGGAGAAGATTATTCTTGAAGACGTAATCGATACGACCGTCGCGCGAGGGCAAGTGGAGAAGTGGCTACTCGAGCTCGAGAAGGATATGAAGAAAAGCGTGAGGGCTCAGGTAGATCGAGATCAAATCAAAATTTAAATCGTTACAGCGAACGCACACATATCGATCGGTCTTTCAGGTCATGTATGCCAAAGACGCTTACTTGACTAAGGCCAGAAGTCAATGGGCCTTGGAATGGCCAGGTCAAACGGTTCTATGTATCAGCAAACTTTACTGGACTGCGGCCGTTACCGAAAGAGTGCCGATGGGCTTGGAGTATATGAGAAACTACGTGAACACGTGCACGCAAGAGCTCAATGAAATTGTCAAGCTCGTTCGTGGTAAACTCTCGACGCAGAACCGAACGACTCTAGGTCGGAAGTCTCTCCGCTAACGATGAAGAATACGAATTCAACATCGCGAGATCGTCTACAACTGATCGAACCGGTTTTGCTTACAGAAGCCTTAGTGACACTGGACGTTCACAGTCGCGACGTGTTGGCGGAATTATGCGAGCAAAATGTGAGCCGAACTTCGGACTTCAAGTGGCTCTGTCACTTGCGATACTACTGGATAGTACGTGAAAGAAAAATATTTATTTTTGTCACACGTTTTTTCTTTTCTTCTTAATTTTTCGTCTTCGTATTTTCTGTACTACGTCGTTGAGTAAAAAACTTTTTCTTTTAATTTAGAAAATATTTTTCTCTCATACAGGACGAGAATTTGTACACGATAATGATAAACTGCACGCTGGCTTATGCGTACGAATATCTGGGCAATACCTCGCGATTAGTGATAACGCCGCTCACTGATCGATGCTACCGCACTTTGTTCAGCGCGCTTAGTCTACATCTCGGCGGTGCGCCGGAAGGACCCGCCGGAACGGGGAAAACCGAGACCGTGAAGGATATGGCGAAGGCGGTCGCCAAGCAGTGCATCGTATTCAATTGCTCGGAAGGATTGGATTACATAGCTCTAGGCAAATTTTTTAAAGTACGAAGAGAATTTTTCAAAATTGAAAAATCTTCACGTATATTTCAATATTTTTTACACTTTTTTTTCTCGTTTTCGCACTCTCCAGGGATTAGCCAGTACAGGAGCTTGGTCGTGTTTCGACGAGTTTAATCGCATCGATTTGGAAGTTTTGTCGGTCGTGGCGCAACAAATTCTGACCATTCAACGAGCCATAAACGCGAACATGGAAATCTTGGTGTTCGAGGGTACGGAACTGAAGTTGGATTCCACCTGCGCGGTGTTCACCACGATGAATCCGGGATACGCCGGAAGAACGGAATTACCTGACAATCTCAAGGCTCTGTTCCGACCGGTAGCTATGATGGTGAGTATCACGAAGACGCGCATAATGTTTGTGAATCATGTTACGTGTTTTTTTTTTCTTATCTACACGCGATAGGTGCCCGATTACGCTTTGATAGCGGAGAACATATTATATTCGTACGGATTTTACAACGCGAGACCTTTGTCCGTGAAGATAGTCATGTGTTACAAGTTGTGTTCGGAGCAACTGTCCAGTCAGAATCATTACGATTACGGCATGCGAGCGGTAAAGTCCGTTCTGATAGCGGCAGGTAATTTGAAATTGAAGTATCCCGAAGAGGATGAGGACATTTTGCTCCTGCGCAGCATCAAGGACGTGAATCTGCCCAAGTTTCTATACGAGGACATACCTCTTTTTCAAGTACAAAAACGTCACGCAATACGTTCACTCTCGTGAATACGAGAGAGAGAACGTAGCGTGAGATATTGTCGATGTTTCAGGGTATCGCTTTGGATCTCTTTCCGAATGTGGTGCTGCCCGAGCCGAATTACGTGCACTTGAACGCGACCGCGTTCGAAGCGTGCGCCGCCGCGAACATACAATGCGTTCCCGCGTTTCTGAAGAAGATCCAGGAGATATACGAGATGATGCTGGTCAGACACGGTTTCATGATCGTCGGATATCCTTTCGCCGGCAAAACTACGGCTTACCGAATGTTGGCCAACGCGCTCGAAATCTGCGAGGAAAAGGTGAGAAAGCGAATTTGCAAATGTGTTCACCTCTCCCTCTCAACGATTGTTCGTTAAATCGATCGAAAATTGCTAGAATCTGATAAACGAGCGCAAGGTGGAGATAGCGGTGATCAATCCGAAGGCGATAACGCTGAGACAGTTGTACGGACACTTCGATCCGGCGTCACACGAGTGGCGCGATGGTATCTTGGCCATCTGCTATCGGGCTTTCGCGACTTCGCCGAACGACAACCGGAAGTGGTTGGTCTTCGACGGTCCGGTAGACGCGGTGTGGATAGAGAGCATGAACACCGTTCTCGACGACAACAAGAAGTTGTGTCTAACGAGCGGCGAGATCATCAAGCTGGCGCCAACAACCAATCTGATATACGAACCGTTGGATCTGGAAGTCGCCTCGCCGGCCACGGTGTCTCGTTGCGGTAAATTGTAACAAATAACATATATTAAATCCAGAATCGAGTGATCAAACGGGCTATTTGACACAGGGATGATTTATATGGAGCCCGGAGCGTTAGGGTGGGAGCCGTTATTAAAATCCTGGATAGCAAAATTGCCGGAAGTGATAGACGAGTGGCTGCGAAGTTTTCTGTACGAATCGCTGTTTCTCAGATTTTGCAAGCCCCTCATTCATTTCTTACGTAGATGTAACGTAAAGGTATAAAGCAGGATTTTTGTCTGTGATAGAATTCGAACACTCTGACAGATTCTGTATCTCGCCAGGAAATATGCCCGATGCCCGATGCCAATCTTGTGCGATCGATCACTTATCTTATGGACTGTTTCATCAACTACAGCGACGAGGAAATCAAAAATATAAGCGAGCTCGATATCCGTGCGCAGTTAGAGGTTGAAATTTGATCAACTCGACTAACTCGACCAGATAAACCATCACACATATAAATAATCTCAAGTATTTCTGTAGGGTTCCTTCTTCTTTTCATGCATCTGGGCGATGGGAGGCACTTTAGAAGCCACATACAGACCACAATTTAGCATACTATTTCGCGGTCTTCTGGCGAGAGAATTTCCGACCGATCTGATGGACGTATTCCAACTGGAAGAGCCGGTTCCACAGCCTTTGAAACCCTATATCTTCATTATGCCGAAAGATCGTTTGGTGTTTGATTACAGATTTATCAGAGAAGTATGTCTACAAACTTCGTGTATCAAAAGAGCGATGAGAGACAGAAAAAAATAATATATAAAATGATATTTTGCTATCTCTGTTGTATATCGCACAAATTTTTACCAGGGTAAAGGAAAGTGGAAGTTATGGACGGACGAGCTACTGACCATGCCTCCGATTCCACGTGACATCCCTGTCAATCAAATAATCGTTCCGACCGTGGAGACTGTACGTTACACGGCTCTATTCCAATTGCTGGTCCAACACGAGAAACCGGTGCTCGTCTCGGGCCCGACCGGGACCGGAAAGTCGGTGTACATAATCGACTTTCTTCTGAAGAAGAACAAACCCGAGGTGAACCTGCCGTTGTTCATTAATTTCTCCGCGCAAACCACCGCCAATCAGACGCAGGATATCATCATGGCCAAGCTGGATCGCAGGCGCAAGGGCGTTTACGGTCCTCCGATAGGTAAACGTTGGATAATCTTCGTGGACGATGTCTCGATGCCGCTGAAAGAGGTGTTCGGGGCGCAACCCCCCATAGAACTGCTACGGCAATGGTTGGATCACTGGCAGTGGTAAAGTATCTGAAACTACTTGTTTTTCTTGAATACTAGTAGCAAAATACATTCTGACAGGATATACGTACACATAGGTACGACAGAAAGGAAAGTATGATAAAGCTTATTGAGATTCAACTAATGTGCGCGATGGCTCCGCCGTCCGTTAGCAAGGACGTCACGCCGCGATTCAAACGACATTTCTTCGTTCTGACGATATCCGAATTCGAGGACAACGTTATGATCACGATATTCAGCAAAATCGTTCTGTGGCATCTCGACACCAGGTTTGTGAATTAAAGAATATTCGTATTTCGTCTCGCGAAATAAATCCAAAAGAGCATCACCGAACTCTTTGTGCGTTTTTTTTTTCTAGAGGTTTCAGCAAAGAGTTCGATCCGTGTATCGATCAAATTGTTCTCGCAACGTTGGACATTTACAAGCAGAGCATGCGCAACCTGCTTCCGACGCCCGCGAAGTGCCATTACATGTTTAATCTTCGAGATTTCTCCAGAGTGATTCAGGTCTTATCACACTCTTGTGTATTATTTTCTCAGAACAATGAAATGAGCTTTCTTCAGCTATTGCTACAATGATTATTATCGTGCGCAGGGAGTGCTCTTATCGGTTCCGGAAGCCATGCCTTCGCTCTCGCACATGAACAGATTGTGGGTTCACGAGATATTGCGTGTGTTCGGCGATCGTTTGTTCGACGACGTCGACATCAAATGGCTGGTACATCAGATACACGCAACGTTGAAACAACGCATGGAAATTGCGATAGACCAACTCTTCGAAGATTACATTTCTGACAAATATCTCAAATATGTACGACACGCGCACTCATGAGCACTAACAAGATTCTTTTTTAACAAAAGTTACACCTTTGTGCGCTAAAAGTGTCATTTTTTGGTCAGATCTCTATGGACGTGTTGCGTAAGTTGATCTACTGCGACTTCGGCGACGCCAAAAGTGACGCTCGTCTGTATCAAGAAGTTCTCGACTTGGAGCAATTGCGAGAGATCGTGGAAACGTATCTTTCTGAATACAACACTATGTCCAGAAAACCCATGAACCTGGTGTTGTTCCGGTAAATCTACTCACTCATTCTATTTTATTCGAAAAATTGTAAACCGTTCGTATAATTGTGTGATTTTTTATTCAATTACGCGATAAAAGATTCGCGATCGAGCATCTGTCGAGAATAGCTCGTATCATTAAACAATCGCGAAGTCACGCGCTCCTCGTCGGAGTCGGTGGTTCCGGAAAACAGTCTCTGACCAGACTGGCGTCGCACATCTACGACTACGACGTACATCAGGTCGAACTCACGCAACTATATGGCCAACACGAATGGCACGAGGACATCAAAACCATTCTAAGAAAAGCCACCGCCACCGATTTGCACTCGACGTTCCTCTTCAGCGACACGCAGATCAAAGAGGAGAGTTTTCTCGAAGACATCAACAACATGCTTAATTCAGGCGAAGTAAACGAAACGATGTATTGAATTGTTGTTTGTTTTCGCGCACGACGCGATTAGCAATTTCTTTGATTTTTTTTTTTTCAGGTCCCGAACATATTTAACGCCGACGAGAAAGCTGAAATATGCGAAAAAATGAAAATTATCGATCGGCAACGGGAACGAGCGATGCAAACAGACGGTAGTCCGGCTGCGCTCTTCAATCTGTTCGTTCAACTATGTCGCGATCAATTGCACATCGTTGTCACTATGTCCCCCATCGGTGACGCTTTCAGAAATCGTGTTAGAAAATTTCCATCTTTGGTCAACTGTTGCACCATTGATTGGCTTCAGGTATTAAATTTGACTGAAAAACATTTGTACGAGCTAAATGTGACAAAACGTACGGACACCTTAAGACTATTATGCTCTGTTGTTTGAAAAGAAAACAAAATAGATATATAATATGCTTTGTTAATTTTTTTCGTTACTCTAGTCGTGGCCTAAAGATGCCTTGTACGCTGTAGCGACAAAATTCCTATCTACAATCGAACTTACTGATCGCGAGAGAAAAGCTGGTATTGACATGTGCCAATTTTTTCACATGTCCACTCAAAACTTGAGCGACGAATTTTTTGTTCGCTTGAACAGACGCAATTACGTGACGCCTACTTCTTATCTCGAAATGATTAACACCTTTCAGAGTTTACTCGAGAAGAAACGTAGGTGAGTGCGTGATATTGTTTTTTCTTTGTTCATACCTTAATTATCTTCGCATTTTTCACTTTATCGTAATTCGTAGTGAGGTGCTGCTCGCTAAAGCTCGATACGAAGGCGGATTGGGACAGTTGGATCGCACGCAGCAACAAGCGACAGAGATGCAAGATATACTGAAGCAGTTGCAACCAAAATTGGTCATGGCCACGCAAGACATCCAGAAAATGCTGTTGGATATTGAAAAAGAGAGTCAGGAAGTTGCAGAATTTGAGAAAAGAGTCAAACTCGACGAGGCTGCGGCAGAAGTAAGATAAAAAGCACACAAATTTAATAAAACTATCTCCTTTATATATATATATAATAAATATTAATGTATGCAAATATGTAGAAAGTAGCTAACGAAGCGGCTGCGATACGAGCTGAGTGCGATGCCGATTTGGCTGCAGCTATGCCCATTTTAATAAGAGCTCAAGAAGCGTTAGACACATTAACACTGGCAGACATTGCAGTGGTCAAAGCAATGAAACACCCGCCGTACGGCGTGAAACTCATTGTGGAGAGCGTTTGCGTTCTTAGGGTAAAACAATCGCTCAAAAAAAAAAAAAAAAAAAAATCTTCGCAATTGCTCACGATTTGTTCACGTTTACTAAAATGTAAACAAATTTTATTGCAGGAAATAAAACCTGAGAAGGTGCAGAAAAACGGTGCAGTTGTCGAGGATTATTGGAAAGCCGCATTGAAGATGCTCAGTGACGTGAAATTTTTAGACTCGCTACTAAACTTTGATAAGGATAATATCCCGGACGAAGTAATGGAAGTATTACGAACGCAGTATTTTACCAAACCGGACTTCGATCCGGAGAAAATGAAAAGAGTCTCAACGGCCTGCGAGGGATTGTGTCGTTGGGTTCTCGCAATGTCCGACTATCACGACGTCATCAAGATCGTTAAGCCTAAACAAATAGCTCTTGCGATAGCTGAAGAAGCTTACAGAAATGCTTTGGCCAAGTTGAACGAATTAAGAGAACAGTTGCGTCTAGTGCAGGTAACCTAGTAATATTTTTTAACTTGAGTAACAAACCAGTTTATTCATAACAGAATATATAACAAGTGGTGAACCAAATAGTATGTGTATTAATATAATAAAATCTTCGTAATTAAAATCTGTGTGCTATTAGGAAAAGTTGAGACTTCTTCAAGAGACCCTAAACAAAAGAAAGGCAGAATTCCAGGCAATATCAGATCAAATGACGGAGTGCGAAACAAAACTGAAACGGGCTGAGGATCTTATTGGGGGATTAGGTGGAGAATACGCGCGTTGGTTTCAAACTGCCGAAGATTTAGGAGACGTGTGAGGATCAATCTGACGCGTTTATCATATTGCGAATCTTCATCGCTATTATTTCATTCAACATGATTTTTTTCTACTTTCCTTAGATATAACCGGCTAACAGGCGACGTAATAATCGCTTCCGGTGTGGTGGCTTATTTAGGACCGTTCACTATGCCGTTTCGCTTACAGCAGATAAGCGAGTGGGTACAATTGTGCAAAAATCTGCACGTTATTTGCACCGACGACTTTCAACTGCGCGACGTGCTCGGCGATCCGGTGCTGATCAGATCCTGGAACATCGCCGGATTGCCTGCCGACGCGTTTTCAGTCGACAACGGCATCATTGTTGTGTAAGTCGGTTTTGCATATCAAAATCAACACTAACAAATCGTGTGTCGGATAATTCGCGCGATTTCAGAAACGCCAGAAGATGGCCGCTGATGATAGACCCGCAGAGCCAGGCCAACAAGTGGGTCCGAAACATGGAGAAGCAGAATTCTTTAAGTATCGTTCGGCTGACTCAGGCTATTTACATCAGAATCTTGGAGAACGCGATACAATTCGGACTACCGGTGTTGATCGAGAACGTAGAAGAGGAATTGGATCCTGTTCTCGAGTCGATACTGCTGAAACAAACGTTCAAGCAAGCCGGTGCACTCTGCATAAAACTAGGTGATGCCATAATCGAATATAATACGAATTTCAGGTATGTTTTCTAATGTATGCGAAATTTGACGATCTTGATGGTACTCATTGGCGTCACACAATTATGTAATGATTATCGATATAGGCTTTACATCACGACAAAACTGAGGAATCCCCATTATCTGCCGGAAATAGCTGTGAGAGTGACTCTGCTGAACTTCATGATAACACCGAGTGGCTTGGAGGATCAGTTGCTCGGTATCGTAGTCGCGAAAGACCGACCGGATCTGGAAACGGAGAAGAATTCATTGATTGTGCAAAGTGCCGCGAACAAAAAGTATGTAGTTCGATTTTGACACTTCGATTTCGATAGTATCATATTTCAATATTTTTTTGTTTCGTATAAAAGACTGTTAAAAGAAACGGAGGATAAGATTTTGGAAGTGCTTTCCGCGGCGGACATCGCTGACATTTTGGAAGATGAGGAAGCCATCGACATTCTAACGTCGTCTAAGAATCTAAGCGACGACATACAAATGAAACAAGCGGCCACGGAAATCACGGAGAAGTCGATCGACGAGGCGAGACTGCAGTACAAACCTATTGCGTCTTATTCGACCGTACTTTTCTTCACAATAGGTGCCTTAAATTGCGATTAAAAAACGATATATAATACACATATTTGTATCTTGTTGACGAATGTTTGATTATATTCCAAGTTATTTTTTTTTGCAGCGTCCTTAGCCAATATAGACCCGATGTACCAATATTCGTTAATTTGGTTTGTAAATCTATTCGTTATGGCTATCACCAACACGGAACCGACTGACATTGTCGAGCAACGTTTGAAGGATCTGACCAGATACTTCACGTACTCCCTCTATGTCAATATCTGCAGATCGCTGTTCGAAAAGGACAAACTGTTGTTCACGCTACTTCTTGTTGTCAATCTGCAAGGAATAAGCGAGAAGCCGGACGTCGCCGCTCAGTGGTTGTTCCTGCTGACCACTGGAGTAGGTTTAGAGAATCCGTACGCCAATCCCACCGATTGGCTGCCCACCAAACAATGGGACATATTATGCAGACTTGATCACATCAAAGGATTCGAAGTAAATTTCTAATTTTGCGATTGAAATGCGCTCAAATGATCGACATTCATATTCAAGCGCTGAAAACAACTTCGTATAGGGTATCAGAGAATTGTTTACCGATTCTATCGGCGAATGGAAGAAGATATTCGATTCGAAGGAACCGCAGAAAGAGCGTTTTCCAGCGCCTTACGGCGATTTGAATTTGTTCGAACAACTGTTGATTCTGCGATGTATTCGGCCCGATAAAATTATTCCTGCCGTGCAAAAGTTTGTGGAAGGTAAAAACATTCAGCTGGTGTTAATTGAAAGAAGTGAACATTAACAGTTACTCGAATTATTTGATCGTTGTAGAACAACTGGGAGCACAATATATTGAACCACCGCCTTTCGACTTGGCGTCTTCCTACGCGGATTCCAATTGTTGCATTCCGTTGATATTCGTCCTGACTCCCGGCGCTGATCCGACTCAGGCTATGCTGGCATTCGCCGATGAACAGGGCTACAGCGCCACGCGTCTCTTTTTTCTGTCCCTCGGCCAAGGTGAGCACTAGCGACGTCTTCAGGACTCGAGTCCTCTCGCGGATTGATTGATCACGACGTTCACGCCAGGTCAGGGTCGAATCGCAGAAGAGATGATAACGCATGGTGTACTGGACGGAAATTGGGTGGTGCTGCAGAACTGCCATCTAGCCAGAAGCTGGATGCCGACACTGGAGAATATTTGTGAGGGTCTGATGCCCGATACGATACATCCCGATTTCCGACTTTGGCTGACCAGTTATCCGGCGGAGCACTTTCCCATCTCGGTGCTCCAGAACGGTATCAAAATGACAAACGAGCCGCCCAAGGGACTCCGAGCCAACATCCTCAAATCTTACATGAGCGATCCGATCAGCAATCCGGAGTTCTTCGAAGGATGCGTTCAGAGCGAGCACTTCAAAAAGCTCTTGTACTCGTTGTGCTTCTTTCATGCTGTTGTGCAGGAGAGACGCAAGTTTGGCCCGATCGGCTGGAACATTCCCTACGAGTACAACGAGACTGATTTGAGGATCAGTATCCTGCAGCTGAAGATGTTTCTCGATGAGCACGACGACGTACAGTTTGAAGCTCTGAACTACCTCACGGGCGAGTGTAATTACGGAGGAAGAGTCACGGACGCGTGGGATCGTAGAACATTGAACACTATTCTGGCAAAGTTCTATTGCCAGTGAGTAGTATCAAGAAATTGCAGAATTTTTTTTATCGGTGTGTGTGTGTGTTCGAAGAATTTATTTAGATTATTATTCATATGTTGTTCAGAGAAATTCTGACCGCCGAGACGTACTACTTCGACGAAACGTCGTCCATTTATTATTGCCCGATCGTCGGAGACTACGAGATGCATCTTGAATACACGAGAAAACTTCCGATAATTACGGAGCCAAGTGTGTTCGGCATGAACGAGAATGCCGATATTATTAAGGATCAGCAAGAAACGGACCTTCTATTTTCCTCGCTACTGCTCACTCAGGTAATTCTCTTTTTTATTTGAATATTCCTATTAACTAAGCAAGAACCAATGCTATAGTTATAAATATGTTTTTTTTTTTCATTTTATCAAACATCCTTCAGGATCGAACGGTACGTATATCGAGAAGAACGACCGGTTCAACTTATCGTTGATAATAATTAAAGAGTTTTTAGACACATGCAACTATAGATGATGTATTTTACATAATTATTCTTTTTTTTTTATTGCTCATCCCTAGGATCTTTGGCAAGCCAAGGTATGCTCTACACATTGTGTCTCCTTTTATTCCGTCGATCAAAGATTTTCTAGGTGAACTCGACAATTGATCTTTCTCAAATATTCTGACCGGCACGAGATTGTACAACATCGGTTTAAGTGAGAAGATAATATAATATGTTTCATCGTATTGTCTTTCTTAGGAAGCTGTTAAAACCGGTTTGAGACAAGCGTCTGACGACGAGGTGGTCGATGAGGTCGCGGTAGAAATTTTAGACAAGTTACCAAACGAATACGATCTGATCACCGCACTCGCCAAGTATCCCACGCTGTATAGTCAAAGCATGAACACCGTACTGGTGCAAGAAATGGACAGATTCAATAAATTATTACGCTGCATCAAGGAAAGTCTCAACAATGTGCGAAAAGCTATCAAAGGTGTTTCAGAAAATAAACATCTATATATATGTAAAAAATTGCTAATCATTGAAATTTATAATAAATATCAATAATGTGGATATATTGTTAAATTGTAATTATGTTATGTATAATAATTCAGGTCAGATTATTATGTCCTACGAACTTGAAGACATTTATCAGGCAATCTTGAAGAACAAGATACCCGTTCTGTGGAAACAAAACTCTTATCCGTCTCTGAAGCCTCTGGGAAGTTACATCACCGATTTTCTACGACGTTTGGCATTTTTACAGGTACAAAATTCCCGCACACACGTACGAACTATTTCTAGAATTTTTCATTGTTTTTTTTCTTGAAATATTTAACGCAAAAGTTTTAGTGCAAAATTTTCGCGTTACATTTACACAGAAATGGTACGACGAGGGACAGCCCGTTACATTTTGGATGCCGGGATTTTACTTCACGCAAGCATTTTTGACCGGAACGCTGCAGAATTACGCGCGAAAATATTCTATCCCGATAGATCTCCTCACGTTCGACTTCGTGATCCTAAAGGAGACCACTTTCGAATCCGCGCCCGAGGACGGCGTTTACATTTACGGATTATTTTTGGACGGCGCGAGGTTCGACATGAAGAACATGTGCGTGGAAGAAAGCTTTCCTAAAGTGCTTTACGACAACATGCCTTTTGTAAGTGATCTTTCTCGCATTTTCCTTCTCGAGAACTCAACCCGAGAGACTAAAAGATGCCTGTAGATGCGCTTTACAGGATTTTGTTTTTAATATACATAATATGTATACAGCTTTATTTTGCAGCTCAATATAAAATAATTCTTTACGTTTATTGTAACAAATAAAACTTACGATATCTTGTAATGTCGCTTGACTGTACAGATGTGGCTGATACCGATGAAGAGGCAGGATATTGAGGAAAGAAGAACATACACCTGTCCGGTTTACAGGACCAGCGAACGTCGTGGGGTGTTGTCAACCACCGGTCACTCTACGAACTTCGTCATCGGCATGACGTTGCCTACGGTGAAACCGCCCGAGCACTGGATCATAAGAGGAGTAGCTATGCTCTGTGCGCTCAGTGAATAAAAACAAATTGCCAACGTAACACTATGCGTCTAGTCTTTCTACTCATTATCCCTTCGTTCCCAATTTTTATTTGCGGACGTTACAAAATTTCATAACGCGTTTTAATAACAATTTTGTTTTTCGAACTTTTTGTATCTCTTCACAGATTTGAGAAACATAATATATAGTTATTGCGTTGCTACATACCATTTTATTTCTTTTTCTTCGTTTTCCTTCGTTTCTTGAGAAAAATACGCTCGTAATACGCTCTCCATGTTCGTTGAATAATCTTTGTCGCTCGGGTTTGCTTGAATAGTTCCACCTTCTCGTTGAAAGCCTTTATCAACGCGACTTCTCGCTCCTGTTTGAATTGTGTGTACTGAATCCGTTGCGTTGCCAACCGATTCTGATAAAAAAGATTAGGTCAGTTTTACACTGCACTCTCGCCAGCTTCACCAGAAAGAAGACTGCGAGCGGTCACGATCATAGTTTAGGCAGAGATTCTGCTGAACGCAGCCAATAGCTGCGGAAGCACACAAGACAAGCGTCTGCTTGAAAAAATGCCTTTTCCGTGGAAACGGTTGGCAGAATTGTACACGAACAATTCGAAATATGAGTCGAAGTTAAAATAAATGACAATTTATAAATTTTTACGTAAATTTTCTTACGCGACAAAACGACGTCGTTTTACGTTTTTTTGAATTTTTTGAATAAATGTATGCGTTTAAACTTAGATACCTTTATATCTCCTATTTCTGCTTCAAGAAACTCGTAATCTTTCGACAGTCTCTCCGTTAAAGCGTGACACGCGCCGATATCGCGATCATAATTACCGAGAAGTTCTTTATATTCTTGTTCAACTTTCGCGCTGAAACAAAAAATTTAACTCTCTGGTAATGTTCTTCCCGTTCTCTCTTTTGTTTTTCAAATAATTCTCATCGATATTACAGAATAGTTTTAGAGATGGTATAATATTATACATGTACCACATCTCGTAAAGTTCCTTTTCGGTTGTCGCGTTGAATTCTATGACGTCACGCAATTTGCGCTCTGCAGTATTTATTTCTGATAGCAATTGCTTCTTTCGCGCTTCCTGCTGTTCTCTTTTATTCAACATTTCCTGTATTGAATTCTCTCTAAAAATAATACACCTATATATGTGATATATATTATACAATTTTTATATATCTGGTCTGATATATATCATAAAATTGTATAAAAATTATTTTAAGTTTTATTTAAGTAGTGATAATTTTTATGAATACATTTCTTTTTCTATATCCCTTTCTGATGTTTTCCTAATGCTTTTCACTATTTCTTCCTCGTTGTTTATACAAGTCAGGATATTTTTGAAAAAGATGTCAAAGGTCGAGGTTTGCTCCTCAGATACTCTCTGCAAAACTATACATTTAACTAATTCTTTGATCTATGGCTTGTTTTTTAAAAACTTATTATTTTGATATAAGAAATATATATTATAATATATATTTTTTATGTGATTAAATTCACCTTCAAGTTGTGACAAAAGCTCCGCTGTTTTCGCTCTGGAAGCCTCCGAATTGACGATATGCATACGTTCTATTTCCGGAGTTCTTTTCATACGAGATACAACAGATAGTTTAAAACATTCGATGAGAGTTGTGATTTCTTGAAGCAACGGCAAATGTCGAGTACCGCAGTTTTCAATCTGTTACATTATATAATAATGTAAAACATGTAGGTATTTTAAACAAATTATTGAACATCTTAGATACTATTTACATATTTTAAGTTTTATTTGTTTTTCAACAAAACAATTTTGTGAAACGACTTTAACAAGCAATTTCGAACATTTTCAAATTAACGCGTTACTCAAAATTAAGTAAAATTTGCGATAAAAGTTGAAAAACTGAGAGAGAGAGAGAAAGAGAGAAAAGCTTCCCATGTGATTCATATTCTTCATAAAGACAAAAAAGTGCATTTCTAAAAAAAGAAAAATAAATCTTATATAAAAAATTACCGCTTGTTCTATATTGAGAATAATGTTTCCCAAAAGTTTTTCCATTCGAATAATCAAAATCGTTATTGCTTCGTCGTTCATGTTTCAAGTTATAGGTATTTACTCTTGTTTACAAAAGAGAAATGACGGCACAATCTTTATTTTCGTTGTAAAATTATTAATACAAGCTGTACGTCTCTCTCTGAACTCTCTGTAAACACCAAATCGATCTAACAGTATGTATGTTTTATGGTTACCATGCTCTTAAATAACCAATACAATATAAATTATAAAGATTTTCTCTCATTCGCGAGCGATTCATCAATTTCTGATAATAATGGAAAAAAATATACATGCACAAATATAAAAAAAAACGTTGATAATACCTTACGCTACTTATAATCAATGATGTATTGTCATCAGTATAATCAATTATCATTTGATGCACTGATAGTATATTTATTAAAAAATAAGATATACTTGTCGACAGAGTTGTATAACGTACAAGTTGGAAACGATACGAGAATCGTATCAATAACGCCGTAAATATCAACAAATATAATTTATTTGATACTGAAAAGTATTATTGACCATCGTAAGGTTTGTACACAAGAGAAATCGTAGAATTCCTTTCGCGTGTTTCACGACAGTCCGAGAGAAGGCGTTTCTTTCGTGCGCTCTGCGAGCTCGATGAATTTGTCATTGTGTGTGTATCATGCTCATATTATATGTATACACACACGCACATACACACCGACGCAACACCGCGGATAATCTCAATCATCTGCTCCGCGCCGCGACTCGACTTGCACGCAATCGTGTGTGGAATTTAAACATGACGTTTTGAGGAATTGCTATGATATCACCGGAGTGCGTAGCGTCTTTCGAGCGGATATTCGAACTGGAAGCGACAATTGTGCCGACGAATGCACGACGTTGAGTGTCCACCGCGGATCAGGCTATTGTTTCAACAATTACCGCCACACCTCTACAAATTGCGCAATTTATTTATCATAAATTCCGAGCGCGCGCGTGATTCTGATCTGTCTCCAGCGCGTATGAAGATCTCGAGCGGTGATCCTGACTGTGATAAATCTGATATTTCATCCGCGTGTACACATACATTCTATCTGGCGGTGGAATTATGCTGAGTTTCAGTCGCGTTTAAATTTTTCAGATTTGCATATCGCACAGAGATAAAAGTGAAGAATTCTCTCGTGAAAGATCCCCTCGTGAGACTGGTTCCTTTGTACAGTGTCGACTCGCAGAGATCCACAGAGCAGAGCTTGCTTGGAGCAAATTTTATATTCTCATGCCTTTTTGTCTGAGGAACAACACAACTACTTGCAAAATGGAAGAATATTCTGCAACTGACGTGTCCGTGGTGGATGTGTACGATATCGCGTCGGAAATAGGCAAGGAATGCGAGAAACTTATAGACCTGTTCGGCGTGGAGTCGGTGACCAATCTCATGCCGAAGGTGATAAACGCTCTGGAGTTGCTGGAGACACTTGCCACCAAGAACGAGGGTGAGAACACCATGGTGCAGGAGTTGAGCGCCAAAATCTCTCAGCTTGAGAGCGATAAGATTGGAAAGGCTGAGGATAGACAGCGATTTGAAAAGGTAGACAATGTAACACTCGAACAATTCTTGCTCAATCGTACAACATTGGTTTTTGCAACATTTGCTAGTTCTTTCAATTTATGTTCTTAGAATTTCTTATGTTTAACAAAATTATCTGTTGTTAAATCTATTCGATCTTTCAGGAACTGGAACAAATTGAAGAACATTGGAAGCAAGAATCTCGCGAATTAGTAGCCATGGTGACTAGATTACAAGAGGAGAATAGACGATTAGCGGAGGCTCTGCAAGAATCTCGTAGCGACAGTCAGTACAGCAGTAAACAAACAAGTACTAACACCAATCAACCAGCGTTTACTAATCCAATGAGTAGTAAAGACGTTTCGTTGCAAATCAACAAAAGCGAATGAAATAATTCCCATTAACTTTTTAGCTATTACAGCTAGTCAGGAAGTCGATGTGGCCGTTTTGCAGCACTTAAGATCCATGATAGATAAACAGAGGGAGCAGATTCGTGCCAGGGACCGCGAATTGTCCCAAAAGACTGCAGAGATTGAAAATGTAAATTGACACATTTATATATCTACATTTGGCTGTGTTCAGTTGTAATAAATATTCAAATTTATTGTGTGTTGCGTAGTTGACCGCACAAGTGGAAAAGCTTACCGTACTTGGACGGGAGTTAAAACGTAAACAACGACAAGCGCAAATGCAAGCTCGAGGTTTGGTAGAAGAAAGAGCTGACTTTTTGGCTCAACTGCAGGATCAAAACCGGGAGCTTATCAATCTTCGGGGTCGGCTCGGCATGGCTAAGAAAGAAAACGAGGATCTCAGTAAATTGCAGGGCTGTCCGGATTTGACAAATAAGGCCATTTATGACTTGGATGATCCTGACAGACCTAGATTCACGATCGCCGAACTGAAAGAAATTTTGCACGAAAGAAACGAACTGAAAGCAAGAGTTTCCGATCTTGAAGATGAACTAGAGCTGTATCGACCAAAACCTGAAACGTACATTTTTAAATATTAAAAATTTTTATCTCTAAAAATTTAGACAAAATTTAAGTCTTAAATTTTTTTAAGAATGTTTCAAGTTTGGCTATAAAAATTCCACTTGTGAAAATTCAATTTTGTGATTTTTCTTTAGTCCGGAAGATGACAAAGATGCGCCTGTACAAGGACCGCTCCCTTACGAACCGGACGATGCGCCTTGGAAAAAATCCTCCGAGTCTGGAATCCGTAAATTGTAAGTTTAAAACACGTTATTCCATATTATGTTAATTTCGTATGTGTTTTATGTGTGGTATTTATACATTGGTTTTTTTTATTTATATGTGCGTGACGTGTATATACAAAAACAACCATTAAACTTTTCAGCTTTCGAAAGATATTCTCCGAATCCAGCAGCAGCTTTCTCGGCGGCAGTAGTCCCAGGCGGAGTCTTTCTAGTCTTTCGAAAATGGCCCTATCTAGTAGCGGTACCTGTGATACGTCTATATAATGCTATCTGAAAAACATGTTGGATAATTTTAAGTAACTTCACTCTCACATAACTTTTTAGTTACGTGTAATGACACTTGGATTCCTTGGATATACACATAATTTTCCTATATATCCTTGTAAGAAACATCGTTGATTATTATCCAAATATCTGATTTCATGATAGATGTGCATGCAACGAGCAAACACTAAATTTGTATAAATCTATAAAATGAGAAAATAAGACATGCATGTATATATACTTGTATAGTTGTGAGAAAAGAAGAACAATGAGTATTTAGCTGCACGATTTTAATATATTGTGCCGTAACTTTGCTTATTCTGTTTCCATTTTGAATATTACTTTTATCAAAATTGACATTCATACAAGATACTTGTGATGTATACACATAAAAAAAAAAAAAAAAAAATAATAGCGATGCGAATAGAAAAGTAACACATTCCCAAATTCTTCCAAAGTTATTAAGTGCGTGTATGAAGCCTTGAATGTGCGTTGTCAAGGTTTTAATTGTATTTAGCGTAAAAACAGATCTTATTTTATGCAAAGACCAAAAACTTTCCGATTATTATTGTTTAATTGTTAAAGCTTTCAAATATATTTATGTTTCTCATCTTTCAATAAGTTATTTTATTTATTAATAATGCTTTTATAATTTCTTATATATTATTCTTGTCTTACGTCAAAAATGCATTTATCGTGTGATTGAAACAGATGTTTGAACCTGTATTACACATACTTTGTGGTCTTAACATTTTATATACAACTGTAAGCACATATCTCTGTGTACTCAGGTTTTCTATTTACTAGTTTTCGCAAACACATGATAATGAAAGTTCGGTCCGTCGTTTTAGAAAACATCTGTGTGCCATTTTTTACATATTATCATAAAAAAACAGATGTGAGCACGTTTTTTTCATGCGTTACAATTGTAAATATAGAATAATTCGATTTAATTGTACATTCCTTTTAACAGATGTATTTATATACAGAAAAAATTGATATATCTTTTACAAACGCGTATATGTGACAGTATAATTGAAATGTTGTCAACACACCTCTACACGTACATAATGGACACATAAATAACATATTTCTCCCAGAAAATTATAATAAACTCTAAACATATACTTATAAAAAAAAGTACGACTATCTCCAATAAAATTAATAAGTAATCAAAAAGATGTTTTGTGTGTGTGTGTGTGTATGTGTGCAATAAGTATACAACAAAAGATGAAAAGGATATAATAATATCTACATGTTATAATGAAATTAGTTGTCCATAAATGCAAAGTAACTGTGTTTTATACATACATACATACATATATATATATATATACTTGTAGTGCCTATTTCAGTATTATTCATTGACTTTTGAGCAATTTATAGCGGCGATCTTTCGAAAATTGAAAAAGTTGAAATGTGTAGAACAAATATGTAATATGGACACAAAATGTATTTAAATGTGATTTACAGGCGTAATGTATAAAATATCTCTCATGTGCATTTTGTAACAAATAAGTATATATATATATATCGAAGTAAATTAAGTTTCTCAATACATTTTATATCGTTAGAAGAATTGCTAGTTCTTTGTTGAGAATACTTTAGAGTCGTGAAGATGCATATCAGTACTTTTTATCTCTTCTTTATATCAAATGATATTTCCAAAAAAAAACTTGTGAGTATAAATTTTAGATAAATGAAATGAACTTCACGTATATTTATTTTAAGTTAATCTCTTGTACACAGCTAGAAGGATTCGTTTATATTAACAGACATATATATATATATATATATACACGTTTTAGACTTTTATACTAGATGAAAATAACCAAAAACAGATAGCGACAAATGAGAGAAACTTTCTAAAGAGTAAAATTAGTAATCTTGAATTAAATAAGATCGAGCATTTAGCATAAATATATTATTGTTGCTTCCATGGCTACAAAATTTCATTGACTAATAGTTGAAAATTGTTGATCTTTATATAACACACGTATATAGAGAAAACATGTTTAACTTTATTTCCACATGTATTCAATAATGTATGGTACACATAATTTTAGATTTTCAAATGTAAGGCCAGAAATAAAACAACAATTATGTGAAAATTACAATGTTGTTCACGACATAGAAATTTATAACAATTAGTGAATTGAATAGATATAGTTATATAAAGTTTAATTACCTGAGAAAAAAATGTTTCTTTAAATATATCAGTTTTATAATCTTTAAAAAGTATGCACAGTAAGATTAATAATAAGATTAATATGAAACAGTAATATATTGTGTGTAACATAATTTTTTATTATGTTTTCTATTTATATATACATTTGTCTTTTAAATGGTATAGATCTTGATTCGCGCATTCAACATACAATAGTATTTATGTTTGTACATTCACAAAAACATTCTAAATCACTCGATACACTTCAACTACGCGACTGAACATTCTTGTTAAGTGTACAGAAATGTTTACACATTGCAAAACATGTTGTACATTAAACATCACTAACGTCTTAAGTTACTTTACTAAATATATAACGTTTTTGTCAAAAAGAAGACATATCTCTAAAATTCATAATTACTTGTAAATTTATAATTATTTGTAATGCAGAAATAGACAACATAGAGCTATACATTATAATTGATCTAATTATACTCGTATGTTGACTTTGATACAAGGCAATTTAGAACGTGCGTGTTAATTTAAAAATTATATATATGTATTATATATACATATATATACATATATATATATATATATATAATATTTATATAATATACTCATACATATTTCACTATGTTATAAAGTACAGGGGAGAGACAAATATATGTTATATAAAAATATAAAAATTATAAAATAGTTCGTTTATATAATTATAGACAAAAAAATATAAGAGTGTAAAACTTCGTTATATCTTTTCCCGATTTCTATACATACTATTTTTTGTTGATGTTTATGCTTACGATACTGTTTAATCTATTCGATACTGATTCAGATTTTAATTTTAATTCTATGTAAAGTTTTGCAGACTCTTTTTACAGATCTACATTATTCAAATTGGCCGCGGATCCTGTTGGCAAATCCGGCGGTACAAACTTACCAATAGGCTGTATTGCTTCGCGTTGCTCAGCTAATTTTTGCATTTCTTGTCTAAGTTTACTTAGAATAGCGTGATTCGGTTGATTGACAGCGGCTTTACCTTGCAACAATGTAATCTCTTGTTCCAATTGCTTCTTTTCTTTGAAAGACTTTACACTTCGCGAACCATAAAGACGCAGCAAGGAGCCCCAGGATTGTATATGCGGATGCATGAGTTGCAATATCGCTTGCGCAGCTCGCTGTTTACCATCTTTTTTATTACGACAAACCTACAATTAATAAAAGTTAATTTCTTCATTATTTAAAATTGATAACATTCTATTTACAAGCATGTATATATGTATGTATGTATGTGCATAAATTGTGTGTGTGGAAGGAGAAGGCGAAAAGTACTTACAACAGTAGCTTCGTGTTTCCCAACTCTCATTGTAAACTCATTTCGTTGATGCTTCAGTGTGTTTACCGAATAATTAATGTGCATATCTCCCAGACCGTAATTTCTTTGAAGACAAGTTATCAAGATCGCGTGTGGAGAAGGTTCCGTAGTTTTTGCACAAAATTCCGCAACACGTGGATCCGTAATAGATATTTCGTCAAAAAACGAAAGATCCGCATCGGAATTACCTCTAGAGGCTTTTATTGTACGATTGGCATTACTCGAACCGTTTTCTCCGCTATTGTCGCCAGAAATTTTGTCCTTCATTTGAGGGATCAAGATCTCAAGAGTCTTCCTGGCTGCATTGGCTTTTGCTTGCTTCTTACTACTACCAAATCCGCTGCCGTATTCCATGTCATTGATACAAACTACTGCAGAATACGGCGTCGCCGCGTTTTCTGCAATAAACCAAGTATTATGATAAAAGAGTAATAATAAACCTCGAAAATTAAAAAAATTTAACAATAATTATATAGCTCATATATACACTCTTATGCGTTTATCGAATAACGATTGTACCTAGTTCTTTAAATTTGTACGTCGGTTGTTTTTTTAGCGCGTGTTGCACGTACTCGTGAAGGATACAAACATAACTTTTCCCCGATGGATTCATTATCCAATGTTTCGCAGGTCTCTGCCCGTTGTCATCTCCAACAGCACCATTACTACTAGCCGTGCCAGAACTGCTGACAGGAAAAGTTATCAATTTTGTTCCGTCCGGTAATGTTGGGCGCTCAAGTTGCTTACGATGCTTCTTATTCTTCGTGAACTTCCGACGCGCCGACCACGATCTACAAATTATGAAGATCGATCAGAATGCGCAAAGCGAATCTCTACCAATGAAATTGATAGAATTACTTTAATTTTGACACTTACTGAAATCTCATTACTTTAATAATTTTGAAACGAAACAAAGATTGGCAATAGTTTCTCAATTGCTGACTGTCTAATGAATGCGCAGCACGATTTTCTTGAATGGTTTCAATTTTCGCACTGGGCAAACTGCAAGCTTCGGTGTTCGGTGTACGTTCGATCTCTTTTTTTCGTTCTTCTTCTTCGTCTTTCAGCGCTCTTTTATACTGAAGACAAGGTATAGCGCTCACAGGAACTACGTGCTTTCTAACACTTCCCGGACCGAGAAAATACGGCTTTGCCAGAGTACAAACTCTGGTCTGTTTATGAAGATATAATGGCATTCCACTATTATGTGTTACCTGTACCCAACCTTCGGGAAGAACGTCAAAATGATCGTGTCCAATTTCTAAAAATAAAATAATGTAGTAATTATAAAGACACAATTTTGTATATGTGTATAATCATATTTGCGTACCATCTAAAACGACTTTCTCTTTTTCTTCATAAGGTAAGCCATCCTTTCTTTTTCTCTTCCCTTTAAATTCTTCTGGTAAACCTAATATAAATAATATTTGTGTGACTAAGAACTTGAATTCCATGTATATTAAACTATACTACAGTGAATAAAATTTTATAATAAAACTCATATGCAACTTAATGCATAGATTAATTAAATTGTGTTAAAACACAAATATACTTTTTGATATATAACTGAAGTTATATGTTAAGTTATACACAAATCTTTTTTTTTATAAAATATTAGAATAAACTATGACAAAATACATGAAAAATGTGTTTTATTAATTATTCCAAGTATAACTGGTAACAGATTGTACCTTCTTCTAACATTGCTTCAATCTCTTCATCTGGCACATCAGAGTCCATGCTTTCATCTGTGTCCGAATCACCTTCGGAACCATCTTGTTCGGAATGACGATCCAAATCGTCCAATACGTCAAATTGTCGCAAATCATCGGTAGTAGTATTCTCATTACTCAATATATAATCTTTAGTATCCAAACCATTGTATAAGGCAGTATTAGGACATATTATAGTTTTCTCTTCATCCATGATATCACTGTTGTAACTACCAACAGGACTTTCTGGTTTACTACTGTGATCCAATTCTTTTTTACAAGAGAAGTTCCAAGTTTGTTCCTCATGCTGCGAGCTAGAACAAGCTCCATAATCTGAAGATGCCTGATTTTGACTGTTTTCACTGTCTTCCAAGCTAGTAATTTCCTTTTTCACCACAGGATCATCATCTATGATAGTTTCCATCTTCTATGTGTTCTCAAGTATCTGTTAAATACTACAAAATGTAAATCTTATATCCCATTGCTTATCCATGAGATAAAACATCTGGCTCATAGTGCTGGACATCCAAGTTTTGGTTGCAATATTACAATTTTTCTTACCAGTATATATACATAAATCACAATTTAATATAAGTAAAGTATAGTTGATAACAACAAAAACTATAGTTGATGAACAACATCTAGTGATCTTAAAAAAGTCTGTACAAAACACAATCCATGGATTGTTGCGTATTACGCACGTTGTATGGCCACACCACTTCCACCAATGAGGCCAAAGTCCAATCGCTTTGAAACCACACAGAATGGCAATAAAAATTGGACATTTGCATTAGTGTTAGCAGTCTGGCGCTTATTACATATATCCATGAGAGTATATTGTACAAATGAACAACTATGTACTTTTTTTATCTGACTTTGTAGATATATATAGCTGAGAGAATTCCATATCAAACTCCAGAACTAGACAGGATCAACATTGAAAGATTGAACCTGTTACTAGGTGGAGTAATGATATCAGTTAAGATTTTCTACCCATTCTTCAGTTCTTTGGTCCAGAGATTATAATATACATTCTTGAAAACTATATTTGTGATATGTAAACAAACATTTTATGTAAATATATAATCATATAAGTTTTTTATAATTATATAAGATGTGTACCTAAATCCTCTTATGTAATATTTGGTTGTATATACATGAGAGAAATCACAACACTAATGTCTTTGTAAAAATTTGCTATTTGAGGTGTTGCCCATTTTACACGAACACACGTTCAACTATACTGCATCGAAATACAAGACACTTAGACTCTTATCTACTACAGTAAATGATATAAAGTAATACTGCGATAGATGTCTACATTATAGTTTATTTTTATGATATCATATTTAGTTTTTAGAATACTTACACACATCCTACATGAAACAGTCTGATATAAGTGGATTGGAAGTGGGTACAGGTTAGATCCAAAGATGATCAGCGTCAGAACACGATCGGTCGGAGGACTCGGACAGTCCGGACAGTCGGACTCGGAGTCGGAAGATCGGAGTTTTGTCTAGCAGAGACATCTGACCAATCGGAACTGGCTTAACATCTGTTCAATGAGAGAATATTTTCGGTCTGCGCACATGTGCAGGGCTGTGTTCAGTTAAGCAAGATAGAACGAACTGATGCAGGAAATGCAGGAAATACAGGAATTGGAACTAAAGAGCCGTCTACAATGGAGAGTTGTAGGCCGTAACAGCAAGAAATTGACCAATCACAGACTAAGTACAGAAGAATAATCGATTGTGATTGGTCAATTTCTTACTGTTACGGCCTACGACTCTCCATTGTAGACGGCTCTTTAGTTCCAATTCCTGTATTTTCTGCATTAGTTCGTTCCATCTTGCTTAACTGAACACAGCCCAGCCCAGCCACGACGGAACAAGCCCCTGCTTTCTGCGGCCGCGCGCTAGCTCGGCGCCTCCGTGGTTCGTGAGGTGGCGCCGCTCCCGGAACGCCTGCGCGGCCGGTCGGGAGTCCGCCACAAAGTCACGGTATTATTTTTTTGTCTATAATCACGCCTTTTCTTGTCCTCAATGTCCACACACGTAGCTGATGACTAATTTTTCTTTATGCGTTCTTAACTCCAAGCGGTTAGATAAATGGTTGACGTGACGCGATTTCTCGTAAAATTTTATTTCTTTAAATGATAGTGTTTTTGGTATTTTTTATGTGAAAGAGTTTGTGTTTGAGTAAAACAATCAAAGATGTATCACAGATGTGTGACGTAAACACTTTTACACATATTTTTCTATAGTTCTTTACCGTTCTTCGATATCTTTGTAGACGAAGAAACAGTTTATTTGGAATTGTACATTAAAAATATACACACGTATATTACAGCAAGTGACTTTTACATACGCTTATATAAATTGTAAATATAAATGTAAGTATCTTACATATTTATTCTTTTCTCAACACAATACATGTGATTTAATTCTATATTATATTTTTTGTTTCTTTAGTTTAATCTATTCTACGAGTAGTTCCATATACATTCAGATTGTATTTTAATTTACAAGGAATCAGTTTAAAATTCTTCAAGTTTAATGCCACTTTTTTATATTTTTTTTACGGAAGCATAAAGTATGTGTGCATATTTTAGAACAATGGTAACAGGTCCATCTGAACATGGAATACAAGCAGATGTTATATTTGTCATTGAAGGGACAGCTGTTAATGGAGCATATCTCAATGATCTTAAAACAAATTATCTTATTCCAACACTGGAGTAAGTACTATAAAACATAGAAATATATATGTCAAATATACATATATATATTAAAAACATTAGTTCTATGTTACATATATAAAAAAAAATTTGTTGCATGTTTATATATTTTTTTATTACAGATATTTTAGTCAAGGTGGCATAGAAGATCGGGAATATGTCTCTGAAGTATGATTAGTTTATCTTTTGTTTTTAAATTTATAAAATAAAACTAATATGTATCTTACTGCAAATGTGAAATGTTTGTTTAACAGAATACAACAACATTATATGGGGTAGTTGTTTATCATGCTGCTGATTGTTTGCCAGCACCTTGCACAGAGACTCTTGGACCTTATTCAAGTCCTCACAAGCTGCTGATGATTCTGGATAAGCTTGAGTAAATATGAAATATACAATATCTTTTTACTATCAAATTATTTTTTTCAGATTCATTAATGTATCTTTTAAATAACATTTCACTATGTAGAATGCTTGGGGGGAAAGGAGAATGTTTTGCAAATATCGGTGAAGGTCTAGCCACAGGATTACAATGCTTTGAAGACTTGCAATTGAGACGAGAACCTAATACAGCATCACAGAAGCATTGTATCTTGATATGCAATTCACCACCATATCAAACTATGATTCAGGAATCTTACAAATTTGCTGGTCATACCATAGAACAATTAGCTACCATTTATCAAGAAGTAAACATTATAGCTGTGAGAATGTTTATATATCAAAAATGTATATTTATAATACATATATGCGTACATATTTTTTTCAGAGAAACATCAATCTCTCTATATTGTCACCTAGAAAGATTCCAGCGTTGTACAAGTTATTTGAGAAAGCCGGCGGTGATTTGCAGTCCTCGCAGACGAAAAACTATGCCAAAGATCCGCGACACTTGGTACTTTTGAGAAATTACAACTTAAAGGAACGACCTGTTAGTCCTCAAATGGGCGGTAACGTTCACAACACCGCGGCCACCGCGGCACAAATTCCTTTGAGTCCGTTACAAAGCAACGACAGTCCGAACACAAACCAGGTACAACAGAATATCGCCCCGCCGAATCAACAACAAGGTCCACCTTACAGAAATCCAACGCCTCAGAATATTACTTCTGTGCATCAAACTGTAACACCATCTCTGGCTGCGCCAATGAACGCCGCGCGTCCGAGTTACAATACTCAAATAGCTGCGCCACCGAATTATCATGGACCAGGAATGAACATAGCCACAAGACCAAGATGGATACGACCATTCATAGCACCAGGCGCGACCGCACCTGCAAATACGCAAAGTAGTGCATTAATAGCGCAACTGACGCAACCGCCTTCGTCGTTAGGACCACTTAGTGCTGTAGCTGCTTTTAATCAAAGATTGGATGGTAAAAGCGTATTATGTTATATTTTATTTATATTTTGTTATTTTCTATTTGATATATTTTTATATACGTTACTGTCTGTTTTAGTAACTGGTAATAACGTTATATCGGCGAATCCTCAACAACAACAGCAGCAACTTACGCCGCAGCAACAACAGTTGCGATTAACAATGCAGTTGCAACAGCAACAGCAACAACAACAGCAGCAAAACGCTCAACAAGCCACTATGTCCGTTCAGCCAACTCATAGTCAACCAGGGTCACAGTTCACCATGTCTTGCATTAGCCAATCTGTGCCTACTCAAGTGCCACAAACTGTTACAGCTGCGCAACAAGCGCAAGTCTCCGTGTCTTCCATTACACAACAAACTAATCCTCAAGCACAAGTAATCAAATTCACATTGTGCTGTGTTTATAATAGACTATGTATAGGGAAATTTTACAATATTTTAGCAGGTAATAGATTGTTCCTTAATCGTTTTTTATCACGATCTTTCAGAATACTGCACCTTCTGTTATAACTCGTCAAAATGTCTGGCAAGGTCTTCTAGAATGGATCGAAAAACCCAAAAATGGAGAAGGCCAAACAAAGCAGACAAGACAGGTCCCTGTTCACGTCTCGTGTAATGTGAGAGACGGAGAACCAGATGTGTACGCAACGTTATAATTGATATTACTTTTTGCTACTTTAATTTAATGTTTTTTATACTCGTTTCTAGTTTCTACAAATTCTTATTTTAGGAAAACGGAAGCGTGGCCGTCAAAATTGATAATGCAATTGATGCCAAAACAACTGATCGGAAATATCGGAAATGCATTCTTAAAGAATTCTAAATCCGTTCTCTTTCATCCAACGCCGTGTGAAGCACTGGAAAGTTTGACAAAAATGATGTGTTCTGGATTTGTGAGTGTTACATTACGTTTTATTATTTTATATAATAACATAAAAGAAGTTTAAAGAGTAGAACTTTTCAGGCGTCATGTAATAATAAATTGAAGCACCATCTTATAGAAATTTACCAACTTATCTACCTACGTATTTCAGGCGGGTTGCGTTCATTTTACTCCATCAAGTTGCGACATAAAAGTGATTATACTATTGTACACTTCGGAGAAAAAAGGTTACCTGGGTTTTATTCCGACTGATCAAGTAGGATTTGTGGAAAAGCTTCGTAAAGTGATACAGCAACAGAAAAATAATCATCAAGCAGCAACATCTAATCAAACTGCCATGAGACACGGACAACAAGTAAAGACGATCAATAGCAAAGTGACATCTACACAAATTGCGTACAAAAAACAAAATCAGAAAATGAGTATATGATTTTCGTAGGCAAATCCTGGGCCAGGAAATACCATTCCCGCTTCTATGCCCAGCACAGGTACGCAAAATATCCTTATGTCTCAAACAAATACTATGGCGATGGGCGGAGGTCAGATAACCCAAAACGTTGTATCTACCGCAAACGCTCTTCCGCAAACATTAAGTTCGACTAGTGGACCACAGCAACAAATAAATATGCAGGTAACACAAACTGCATTGATTCTAGAAAACAAAATTATTTACTTTGTTTAGATATTTATTAATGATTATACGTTCACGCAGAATACTGGAATTAGCGGTCCTCAAACAAACACTGGTGCCGGGACTATGATCAACCAGCAACGACCTCCGTTCGACGATATAGAGATGGCTAGACATCAAAATTTGTTAAAGATTCAACAGTTGAGACAAACGTTGGAAGCTGCGCAACAGCAAGAGGCTCAATACAAGTCTCAATTAGAAGTTAATGTAAGTAATGTTTTTTTTTAATTTAGGATATCAAACGAACATAGTTTATAAGTTTGTGATTCGATACATATTAATAGATGATTAACGTTTTTGATATCGCATTTGATGCTATCATAGATTCAGCAAACTTTGGAAGTTGCGCAGCAACAAGAAATGCAATATAAGCAGCAGCTTGAAGTGAGCATAATTCTTGATTGTGCCAAACAACAGATGTATGTATATTTTTACATACATGTGTAATGTATGAACAATTATTTTTTACAGGCGCAACAGGCACAGAGGGGCCTCAATCCGGCAGCTATGTCCAACCAACAAGCAAACACCCAAAGATTGATGCGTCCTGTTTCCACAAATAATCTTGGTCTTAGGCATTTACTACAACAGGTAAAAAAAACCTTACAAAGATTTTATTGACATTATAGTTTTCAGTAGATATATATTTTTTTATGAATATTTGTAACAAAACTGTTTGTGAAATAGTTCGAATTAATGTTATTACAGCCTCAACCTCAGTACAGACAGTTTCCAGTGCAACAGTCAATGGTAGGTCCGAGAGGACAGATAGCAACGAGGCCGATAGCACCCGGTAATGCGCAAAATCAACAGTTCGAAGATGTCTCGAATTATGACTTTCTTGGATAAGTTATTTTATATCTTTCTCGGTATATGTATCAATTATTAATTATATTTAAATATAACGCGTATAACGAAAAAGTTTTATATTTATGACTATAATTATCTGTAAGAACTGCACACACATTTATACACACATAAAAATATGCGTGTATAAGCGTACATAAAAACCTTCAATAATTCATTTCGCGAGAACGAAAGGAGCTGATTAGCTACCCTTCCAATAGTTGAAGTAGGAGAGTGTAGTACGTATCGGTAGAAGCTCCTTCTCTTCTCGAAATGCGAATTATTGAAGGCTTTCGTACAATACAGTATCAAGTTCTATAAAATTTATAAGTTTGAATCATGTATATACATATAAATATATAGCAAGAAATTTATATATGGAGATATAGAATAAATGCATTTTAATAATTGTGTATACACAATAGAGAATTCATATCTTTTTACTTTTAACTTATCGGTACTTCAAGATCACCTTTTTGTATATATTTTTTACACTTCTCTCGACTTATTTCACCTATGGTATCTCCACTTTTATTCAAAAACATGAGCAGAATGAAAATGCTACGTGTGCAATTGCGTAAAGCTATTGCATGTGACAAAATTTTATTCGTAACTGTGAAGTTGTAAATTGTAAACATTGTAAGCAAATCAATCTCTGTCACAAGCCAGCATTTTTTATGTTCGCGAGAATTCTGGCATATGGATTAGTTGATTTGCTTACGACTTTACATATACGATTAGAATTTTAACAAGTGCAAAAATCTTAAAAAGCTTTGCAACACCAAAAAGAAACAGTGTAAGTTTTAATAATTTTATTCTTGCGCATGCTGGAGTATTTATGTGCTCGGAAAGAGTCGCAGAAACGGTTGCAAAGCGCGTTAAATACATAAAAAAAGAAAAAAGTAAAACATTTTTAAGCAAGAGTAAAAAACAGCAAAAATAAAGAAATAACAGAAGTAAAGAAATTAATAAAAACTGTAAGGATAGAAAGATTTTATTGTTTATTACATTTATTAATCACTCAGAATCTTGATCATTTTATTATATAATAATAAATAATAAAAAATAATAATGTAATAATAAGCTGCAAACTATAAGAAAAAAACAAATTTATAATATTGTAAAGTTTGAATCGTGGGTGTACAAAAATTATAACAAAATATGTTATAAACGGAAATAAATAGTAAATGTAGCTTAATAAATTTGTAATTTTTATTTCATTATTATATATATATATATATATTCTTTCTTTACATCCATGTTAATATACTATTAAAAACAAAAATTATGTTGATCTAAACGTATCTTTGTAAAGTCTTTTTATAAAATGTTTTGCAAAAATACTCAATCTTATAAAAGGACTTTTTCATATTTATATACGTGTACATATGTATAAACTTTTGCAAAGGACAAAAAATTTATATAAATGTATCGGTAAAATAAAGGTAGTTTTCTTTGACATTGTAATAACTCCGTAAAAAACAGATTCGTGAGAAAAAGATCTTGAGCCATGTTTATTACATATATTAAAGAAAGTATATCAGGTAAATATGCATAGCTCTCACTATATTATAATCTTAAAGTACTATAATTCTTTTATTTGATATATTATACTAAGTATAAGCACGCTGCACAAACATGTCTGCTTATATATATATCACATATTTTACACACACATATTTGACCATTTTCTGTCTCTCTTCTTTTAGCATATGTTACTAAAAGACTAAATGTATTATATGCTTCTCTTTCAGTACAAATTTCCATATGCATAATTAAAAAAAAAAAAAAAAGAACTAAATGAGCGAGCATGTGCTTTATAATAAAATTAAAATAAAAATTTTATATGTAACGCAAAAACTATATTAACTCTAAACTATTCAGCTAAACGAAATTTCGTAATATTTTATCACCTTAAGCAGAAAAAAAAATCATCTATCATCACAATAAAAAATGCAAATTTCTTATATTTTTATTTACCAATATAAAAAAAAACTGTGTATAAAAAAAATTAATCTCCGCAAACGGAATTAGTACAATTGGATGAAATGTGTCGTGTGACCATCCTGATAGATCGGATCGTCCGTGATAGACGCTCGGCAGAGCGGACACGATCGCTCTCTGTCGAGCCACGTTGAGACGCACATCTCGCAGAAAATATGCTTGCAATGAAGTCTAACTGGCACGGAATATTCTTCATGACAAATAGCGCATATACCACCGGATGCGATCAGCTGTTCCTTCGTCGGCGATACTCCCAACTTCTGTAAAACGATATTGTGCGTGATTTAATAAATATGTTGCGATATGTCACACGATTTTATATTGTAAAGATCGTGCGTACCATATTTTTGAAGAATTTCCAAAGAGCGGTTCGAAACAGTTTAAAGCGCGATAAGATATCGTTTCCTTTGCTCATGGTGTAAATTGCCGAGAATATAATTCCTATTATTTTTTCGGAACCTTGATACGTCTCAAACAGATAGTATAACCAGGGCTGAATGGGCGCTATGCATCTACAAACCTGCGACGTTGCTTCCAACATGAGATAATATTTGCCCTAAAAATTTGTTTGATTAAATTCCATCCAATAAATTGTCTCGTTAGTATCATAGAAATAAAATAAAATTTTTTTAACAAAGCAGAAAAAAAAATACTCACCCGATTTTGGAATGCCAGCAATCGCACCGGTAAACAAGTCAAAAGGACTTTGCAAAAAACGGTGATGAGCTTCAAAAAATAATCCATCACTGTGACAAAACAAAGCAAGTCCCAGATCGTTAGCGGCTCGGCATAGGGAATCAAAGTATGTAAGTCGAGCATGTAACTAACGAACATGATGCAAGCTGTGATGTAACACAGGATCAGCATAAGCAAGAACCAACTTCGATTGTGATTTTTGGCGATCTCGCGTTTAAGATTGCTATTAGCGTGGATAAACGTATTGAGCAGCACAATATACATGAATATAGCAGCTCGATGATCATACAGTCCTTTTGCTAGAAGAATAATAACAAAAGGAATATATCGCTGAAGCTCTCTAAGCACTGGTCCATTTTGTAGATGGAACGGGACATTGTTGTTGTCGTTGTTGTTGTTATTGTTAACAGTGCTTTCTGAGGTATTAATATTATCGTTGTTATTATTTTGACTTTGTACAACTTGATTCATAGCTTCCGACATATTATTTGAGAAATCATTTGATGCTGTTCTTTGGGAATGATGGTGATGATGATGGTGATGGCGATGATGATTGTGCATAAGATCCTCAGAAGAACTCGTGTTATTCCTTGAATGTTCTAGATTAATTATATAATTGTCATTTGGTGACGCAACCCAGTCTGCTTGACGTCGGAGTCCAGGAATGGTCAACAAAGATGTAAACGATATAGGCTGTTGTCAGACAGAAACAAGCGATTAGACAAATAAAAATATTGCCAGTATTATTGATACAGTAGTGACTGCAATAATGTGACAATACATACCGCTTGTTGTATAAGAGGACGAATAGTAGAGGATATGTTACTTGTAAATAGTCTAGAATGTTCTGCAGTTCTGACAATCTGATTTATATTTGGCAACGTATATCGTACGTTATTTGAAGACTCTTGAATTTGCCCATTTTCCTCCAAATTTGGCACTTGTGGTATTGTTACATCACAAGCAATATGTGCTTGACCTATTGGTCTATTCTCAGCCATAATTTATCTGCAATAAAAATAGCAAAATTTTTGCATTCTGCGTATTGACAATATGTAAAATAAAAAGTTAAAAAAATGATGATTGTAATATATTAAACATAGACGTTATAAATAATTCATTAACGTAAGTTGCAAATACCTTATAATATAAATCATCAGACAGTATGTTTGCTATATACGTGCGTTTCTTTTCAAAGATTTATACAGTTATCACACTTAGAATAAACAAACACGTGACATATACACAACGATACCATTACTCGGAGATAAAAAATAACTTCGCAGCAAAAAATATGTATATGACAATGTTCTTAAGAAGACTTTGGGAATATATTTCGGAAGAAGCGGATACACTATGAAAAATTACACACACACGAGCGCGATCTTGTCCTACAATCGAAAGTCCTGCTTATTTCTCATGTTTTCTTCCTTGTAGAAATTCTGCTGGTGATCTTACACATTAACACTTTTTATAACAATGCCCGAATAGTCTTCCCGAATTTTTTCTTATCATAATTGTGACGTCAGAGAAAATATATCGCTCGTATCATTCTATCATGTTTTCGCAGTTCTAATCGTCCAGCTGAACAGACACAACTGTTGGCAATGTTAGCACAGTGTTGATACTCGACTTACGCAATGTCATTGGATGTCTTACAAAGCATGCGTATTAAAAATTAATGAAGTGGTTAAGTTTTATATGATGTGGGTAAGTACCTTCTCATTAGCCATCTTGAATTACTCATAATAACGTTATGACACAAGAAGTCTCATTGTACGAAGTTTTGTTTTGCACAACAAAATTAATTAATTAATTAATTTACATTTAAGTAAATTATTTTTACTCAAGTAGAAAGAGTCAAATTTGATGTTAATTTACTTTTTATTGAAACAATAAGAAAAAACAATTGGTTAATATAAGAATAAAAAGGCAGTAGATATACAATGAAAAAACAATTATCCTGAAAAAACAAGAATCTCTATGTCACATTCTTCCGTCGACGTTGAGATTTGTCAGCAAATAGGTATGTTCTATTGGTGCAATGCCTTCATATATGAAGGCATTTAAAATAAGCACGTGACAGTTATTTACAAAAACTTCAATCACTTGTAATTTAAAATACACGCTTATATACGCTCCTGTTGATTTGCAAGTCGCACGCGCGATTTTTTCTCACTTCTCTGGTGAGCCAATGAGCATCTAGCTTAAAGTAAGTTCCACTTGCCGTTCGCAACGCTCGTGAGCGTTACGTATCTTTGTTTAACTTTCAATGAAAAACAAGGATGAAATAATTTCATGAGCGTTGCGAACGGCAAGTGGAACTTACCCATAGTTTTATGTAAATCAATATGGCGATTTTATGCTAGACGCTCATTGGTTGAAATGATCTTATGCTTTGGCATATGCAGCTATGTCATTTGGTGTGTGATAACCTTTAAAGCAAACATAACCTCCTTCATTCTCGGTATTCTTGATAGTTGGTAAAGTTTGCGCATGCTGTATACGATGAAAAAAAACGTTTAATCGTTTAACATCTTCTTTTTCTAGTGCTGATTTTAATTGTTGATTTTACACGTTATTTAAAGAGCATAGTTATAATCACTAAGTGTATCACTTAGAAGGTTCCGTGGTGTAGCGATTATCACTAAGTGTATTAATGTTTAATTAACTAAAATCCAACATTTATCTGGTGTTTTATAGAACAATTGTCTGTGTTTATGGAATGTTGTCAAGTTGATCTGAATATTTTTTATATATTATAAACAAAATGTTGACACCACATTTTGAGATCTCACAAACGGAGACAGAAGTTGTTGTAATTATTCATGCTCGGTATTCAAATATAGGAGATACAGAGGTACATGTGGATGGAACAGATTTCACGTTTTATTCTAGTCCCTATTATCTAAGGTAAATTTAGTTTTTTAAATACATTGAAATTCTTATTATATAGTGCATAATCTTTCAAGTAAATAATAGACATACTCTTGAACAATTTTGACAGGTTAAAATTACCAGGTAAAATACATGAAACTGAATCATCCAGTGGTTCTTATGATTGTGAGGAAGGTGTTTTTGCTTTGCGCTTTGAAAAGGTGAACAAGGGTGAACATTTTGAGAATTTGGATATGATCACTACCCTTTTGGTCCCATCAAAAAAGAAAACACTTAATATTCCTAATATTGAAGTAATTGGTAATAAATTATACATGTATATAAAAAGTCAAGGTCAAAAATACAATGTATTTTATGTTATATATACATCTTACTTCAATTTTAGGTAATCCATCTGCAGATTTAGATATAGATGAAAACTTAAATGATAATGACACTACTGATACGAGTCAAAATACTTCTAATGACACATTATCTTTTCCTCAAAGTGATGTTAAAGAACATGCATCAATTCTCATAGATTCTCCAAAATATGGTTTTGCAAACAAAATATCGGGAGCTTTAACTGCTTTTGAGGTATATATTCTTTTAATAGTCTTTTTTTTATTTTAGTAAAAAAGTTAAATTTTATGTTATGTTCCGTATATAGTTTTTGGAATATTAAAAAATTTTTAAATATATTGTATAAAACTCTTTCATATTTTCTTGACTTTAGTCGGCATGGCTCAAGGAAATAATAGATCTTCCTAATCCAGATGTAACTCCTGAAGAGGAAAGAAAAAGTTTGCAGGAAAAACGTGAACTGGAAGATTTCTGTGGAGATCATTATATGGGAGATCTTATGGAGGGAAGTGATATTGACGAGACTTTGTTGTTTATTGCGGAATGGGACACGTTAAAAAAAGATAACATTACATTCAATAAAACTGAAGCTGACTTGTTGAAGGAACTACCTAATAAAAGTTATTTATTGAATGCTGAAGATATTCGAAAATTACAATTTAATCTTGTTGATATTTTATTCGCCAGTTGTTATAATCATCGTTCGACATTGGGTGAAAATACTGTGGAAAGCTGTTGGACCATTAACAAACTCAGTTCTACGTTGTGTTGGTTCCGAGTATGTTACAATCAGTAATATAATGTATATGTTTACCAGTCTTGTTAGAAAAGAATGTGCGCACGTAAAATAAATTTATCTCAATAATATATTTTTAGAACTTTAATTCTATGGATGAAGTTATAACATCATGCTTTCGAAGAGCACTTTGTTATCCATTGTTTAGAAATTGGAGCTTGAATATGGAGGTTCTCAAGGATGTTAAGAAAGTTCTCGCATTAGGTTTGAATGTTTATTTTATTATTTGTAATGTTTTTCTTGAAGTTTGTTTTTATAAACATTTTTTTTATGCACAGGGAAGAAGTACGTTATTAAACGATTCTGTGAAATACACACACTTTTCAATAATTCGTACGAACCGCGGTATGTGTTGAACCAATTATACATAAAGGACTTTTTAATTTGGTTGCAATCGACTCCTCCAACTACAATAGAATCACTTTGCTCTACATTAAATGCCGTAAGTATTTTAAATTGATTATATTTTTCTGCATATGCTTTTACATTTTGTTTATTTACCCTCTTACACAAAGATTCAGCCAACCAAAGCAAGCATGGAGTTTGATTTGGAAGAATTGGAAGCGGCCGCTTACTCCGTTCTGGAGGAAGTGGGACTTATTATAGAAAATAATCACAAACTGGCTGTTGACGAAGCAGCTGAAGAAATTAATAAGTTAACGATAGATGACATTAAAGTCAAGTAAGTGCAGAAGTTTTGCACTTGTAACTCCACAGAATTATTATAAGGTTTTTTGTAGAGTAATTTTGCGTAATTATAATTTTGTTTTAAGCAGTCCAAATTTAACGGACACGGGTTCTGATTCGGAAAGCAGCACAACATCTAGTAACAGTACTACTACCAGCAGCAGTCTTGATTCTGATGACTTGAGTGACTCGGACCAAGTGGAGGACACTAACGCTTTAGACGAGTAATTTCTTGTTACTTATTATTAACAAATAATGTAACATGTGTTACCGAAAGACACGATGTATTTAATTGGTACTGGATTTGATTTATAAATATTTCCATGATAAAATATTTTTAATCGTTTTTTATTACACAACTTGACTAATCAATGCGATATACAATTAGTTAAAAATTTATTTTTTAAGCAACATAGCACTAAAATCATTATCACTTTATATTAAAAATCGGATCGATATTTTTTAAGTACTTAATTGAACTTGCGACTCTTTTGTAGGAATTATCTCCCACATAAAAATTATAATATTTATATACTAGCACATCACAGACGCGCGCTACGCGCACGCTATTATTATTTTCATTTTCATGTGTTGCATCAGTGAACACAACCTGTCACCGCGATGACAGCTAATATATACATCTTATAAACTATGTAATACACCTACAAGAGATGTCAAAAATAACGCATGAAAATCAAACTCAGAAAATAAAAGAAAGAGAGAAGAATGGAAAAACAACACTAAAGTCACGTGACAAAGAAAAGAGTAATGAGAAAATATTATACATATACATATATTATATATAATATACATATATTATAGATAATATTCTATATCTATATATAATACACACACACATACATATATATATATATACATACACACACCATAATTACGTGACCGAGGTCAGTGACTCCGCCAAGGCCGCGCGGCTGAGGTCAGTGACCCCCCTTCCCACCAAGGCCGCGCGCCCGAGGTCAGTGCCCCGCCAAGGCCGCGCGGCCGAGGTCAGTGACCCCCCCCCCCGCCAAGGCCGCACGGCCGAAGTCATCGACCCCGCCAAGGTCGCGCGGCCGAGGTCAGTGCCCCGCCAAGGCCGCGCGGCCGAGGTCAATGACATTACTGTAATATGTATATAATACATATAATACAATATAAAGTATAATATTATAAATATATAATAAATTATATGTATAATATGTATTATTTAATGTTATATATAATATAAATTACAGTCACGTTATTTGCACGTGTTGTTTTTCTACTCTTTCCTGTCACGTGACTTTAGTTACGTTTTTTTAATTTTCTCTACATATACGACGACCTGTCCTGTCTCAAAATCGCTTTTCATTATTTACTCTCGATCTTACCGATTCAATTCGACTCGACTCAACTCGATCAACCAACCAACCAACCAACCAATTGGCAAAGGTGGCAACAATAGATGCAATAGATTCGACTCCGAAACGCGCACTTTGCGGTACACATGGATTTTTTTATATAGGAACAGAATTATGTAAAATACATATGCATAAAGTGAGATATATTACGTTTGTTGTAAAATACAAGTATTTTAACTAGACGAACGTCGTACTAAAAGTAGCACAGAATCGATGTAATTTTATAATTAAGATATTTTTTAATAAAAATACAATTATATTAAATTATTATTAATTATTAACCTGTAAGAAATCCAAGACAGAAGTTTGTTATAATGTTCCATTGATTTATTCCGCATCTCTTTATTTTTTTTTTCTTATTTAGTCGTTTCAGAAGAAAAAGTTTTGTCTTCTTTTGTCTCTTCGTTATATATAATCTGAAAGATTAAATTTATTGATATATATATATGTATTTTAGAAAATATAAGAGAGAGAAGAAAAATTGTCATTTATTCACAATTAATACAAATGTACATTATAACAAACTATTAAAATGTGTTATTGTCAAATTATTTATAAGGAATATAATACAAATAGTTTTCCACACCATTTGTGTTATATTCCTACCATATCTTGATAGTTTGTTACATTCATGTTCGTTCCTTACCGTAGACTTGTAAGATTCATTTTCGTCGATAATATCATTGTCTTCCTCGGTTCTCCAATAATCCGCTACTTCTCCGTAAAGTCCGGGACCTTCGTCCATATCGAATACGTAATTCTGATCAGCATCTTTCTTATCTGTATCTACAGTTTCCTGCTCTTCGGTACTTTTCGCTTCAATACTGGCGTCCTTAATTCATTTTGTCAGAAATTTTAATCAAGCGATGAGAACACACACACACACACACATCTTTTTAAGACAAATATTAAAAAGAAAAAAGCGTTAAAGTACGTAAAATTAAATTTCTTTTTTTGTCAATTGCAGGATACGATGGAAAAATAATACGGAGTGAGAAATGTAGAATACATTAATTGTAAAAAAGAAGAGAAAAAAACACAACGCGCAAAAGCAATAAATTAGTGAGAATCTAACACAACTGGTAGATTATACCTGCCGCGAATTGATCGACGGTTTAACGTCGATTCCAGAATTGAGATGCCCGTGAAACTTAGGATCGCCCAGTTTCAGAATTAAGTACGTGTGTTTTTTCATTTCCCGTTTGTGCAGATGCGGCGCCTGCATAATTATGCGCAGCGGTAATGGATCCTGCTCGAGACGATAGGTGTCCTTAGACGCGACATTCGCATCTGCGAAACGGTGTAACAATTTATTGAAATAATTGATTACTGATGTTGTTAGAAAAGATGAAGGATATTTTAATTGTCATACTACAAATTGATTTGTTTTGCCCGCATGTGTCCGGATTGTTGGCGCTGACGTCCGTATTCCCGTCGCTTTGCCGAACCCCATCATCACCCACAGCATCCAAAGTGGTTGTCTCCGCAGCGGAGGTCGAATTGTTTTCAATTTCCACGTAACCCGCAGTGACAGCGTCATCGTCAGACGACGTGTGCGCAGTTACCTCCTGCTTCGGAGGAATGTCCTGCTGCACTTCGAAGTTCGTAGCGACCGTTTCAGCGGGTACGGTGCTACTGTCTTCTTGATTTCGCCTCGTTCCCTCCGTTCCATTCGCGTTACTCTCGTCGAGGGAGGATTCGGTCGCGCTTTTATCGCATCGACAACCAGCTTCGGATTCCGTCGATCCTGTCGCGTTCGAAAAATCACGAGTCACGTTACCGGTATCGTCTGTAGCTTCGTCGAGGACAGCAGATACGGTACTTGCCTCGCGGTTTTTTTCCAATGATTCGTTAAAATTTATCTCAAAATTTTCTATATTTGCCGTTTTTAGATCGACATTAACGTTATCATCAGTTTTATTTGGATCCGCTTCTTTATCAGTGTTGTTTACCGCGCTCGACAAATACGCCTTATACACGGTCGGCTGAAATTACACGTACATATCTTCATTGCGAATCAAATCACAATATACGTTAAAAAATAATTTAAAAACAATAATAATAATATGCTCACGTCACATCCACCGCACGGGTCGTCATTATACGTGGACCGTATAGCTGCTTTTACATCTGAGTACTGTAATAAAGTACTGTAATCGCGCATTAAGTTCTCTGTCATCGGGAACATTGTTTTGTACGTTAATCGGCCGCAACTGAAATTGGTTTTCAATGACGTTAATACATACATATATATATATATTCGTCGTCGATCGATACGCAACACTTCTTCTGATCTTTCTCCGTCTCAAATCGTTTTGTTACATAAGCAATCGGTTTTCGCAAAAACCTCAAATTCTCACCGATCGATCACGACCACTTGATCCTTCGACGCGCGGAATCTCTGCCACAATCGCAATTGCGGGTTGTCCAGAAAAAAGGTCACTTTCGACTGCGTATGGTTAAAATTGTCGTTGAACTCCGTCAAGATCTGCGGCGTGAGATCTTTCTTCACCAGACTTCTCATCCATTCGTCTTCTATCATATCGAACGACAGAAATATCGCGAAAACCCGGACATCCGAAAAACCGGATTCTTGTAAATGCAAATTGAATATTTCCCATCTGCTCGAGTCCATCAATGTGAGATAAAGTGTCCTGTTGTGTATTACGTATTTACATTTTCTTCTCTACTTACATGAAACTTTTTGCCATGATGTACTCGTCGAAGAAGTCCAAGAAGGTCAGGACGCTCACGTAACCGAGATGCTCGTTCCACACATCCACGGGATGACATTGCTGGAAGTACTCCTGGGATTCCTTCAAGCTGGACGATCGGAAGATCGCGCGCGAGTAATCGCGTTCTTCCGACCCGAAACTCACGAGGAAGAGAACAGTCAGCGGAAACACCTTGGTGACTAGCATGATTTTGAACGGTCACTCGCACTGCGGGCACGCGGGCGCAATTTCAACCGCGGTGTTGTTTCTTTCTCTTTCGCTTATATTGCAAAGAAACTTCAGCGCGCGCACCGAACAACGCGATTGAATTAAATCGCAATTACAGTTGAATAAATTGAGATGTGTGCGAAGTGTGAAAAAAGAAATAGAAATAGAAAGGTCTAGTTTATTAATTATTCTAGTCTACAGTCTTTCTCTCTCTCTCTCTCTCTCTCTCTCTTTCTTAGCGATATCGAAACTCTCGATAATTGGCGCGTGAAATCGTTATATCCGAGATATGTACAAGTCACACAGAAACTGTTTCGTTTTTCTGTGATACTGTGATACGCCACCGCTGTTTGAAATCTCTCTTCCAAATGACATCAACGCGCGACACCCTTCCTCGCTTACAAATGATGTCGCGGTCAGATAAAACGTCTGGCCACAAGTCGCTCTTTAATTATTACGCGACTAGAACGTTCTCGCGGGACAGCTCTTCGTATCTTTCTCTTTCTCTCCGCGATGTTTGTATAATTGTATCGGTGCAAGAAAAAAGAAACTGTAGACAAAAGATGCGTTATCTCGGCACAATTATACGCGAGCAAAAAAATATTCAAGCGGCATGTAACACAAATCCAAATGAATTCTCGACGTGTTAGCACAATTTTGCGTTTCACGTACTTGTAATTTATTTATTTGATACTACTTGCGCGTTCTCGTATCGCGCACAAGTCACAAGTACATTACAATTAAATTAATTACAACTAATTAAAATTAATGCTTGTTGAATTGTATGTACATGTAACGCCGTTTACTCGTTAAACCCGGCATAATCGAATTGTTCCGATAAGAGCCGACAAGAGTCTGTGAACAGTTGGCGAAGACAAATCGCCTGACGAGCACACACACGCACGTGGAAAAAAAAAACAACTTGAATCGAACAGAAGCTCCCTTGTTCTCGGCGATCTTCCTCGCTTTATGCTCTTCCGCGCGACTCTGTCTTTCAGTAGCGCTTCGTCTTCATGCACAACCAGCCTCCGTCTCGTTAGCCTCTTCTCGGCTTTCACAATCGCGCGCGCGGCAATTTACGACAAATACCAACGTATACAATTCCGTTCCGCAATCGTCATCCCGCGCGATTATGACGACAAACGTGAAAGTTACGTGCACAATTCTCGAAACGACCGATAAACTTTTTTATTAGAGAACGCACAATTTTCTTGCTTCGGTCAGCGGAAAGTGTTGGAGATCGCAGGATGCGCTTGTCCGACGTTTCTCGCGCGCTTCCAACGACAAGTTGATTTCCAGTTCAATTATGTTGAAGTTCTGAACGCACGTGGGCGAGCAATTGTGAGGTATAACGGAGATGGAGTTCTTCGAGGTTTTGTTACTGATAGTCGGCGCGATATCTGTAGTTTCGTGTCGCGCGGTCGATGCGAGCGAAGGATCCGGCTTGGAAATCGGCCTGAACGAGAACAACGTGACGTCGACGTTTCTGAATTTTGGTCAGAAGACCAACGGGAGTCAGCGTTACTGGTACGAACACCTGGACGATGCCGACCGAGTGCTGAAGAGCAAAGCCGATATTCTATCCCGACTTCTGAAGATGCACATAGATCGTTTGCGAAACAAAACCGATCAGGTGACAGATTGAACGTAAAGCAACTGTCTCAGTAAAAATTTGTTTTTTCTTTTATTTTATAAATTTTCAAAACAATTAAAATATATATATTCTCAATCTTCAAATTGTATTTAATTAATTGTTTACAAAGTAGATTTAAAACAAGAAAGAAGTTACTTCGGAGTGATGACGAGTCACCTTTACACTGTTTTCCAAAAACAGATGTTAGATAAAAACACGTGTTAAAAAACGCGATCTTCGGTCTTGATTCGGCGAATGTCGATTGTCCAAATCGTTTTCCAGGTGGAACTGGTGTTTCTGGTGGACGCGTCCGATTCGGTCGGTGCGGAAAATTTTCGCAGCGAGCTCAACTTCGTGACGAAGCTCCTGGCGGATTTTACGGTGGACACGTGGGCCGCACGTGTCGCGGTGGTCACTTTCGGCGGCAGAGGCAGCGTTTATCGCAATGTCGATCAGATTTCGAGACACGGATCGAACGATCACAAGTGTTACTTGTTGAACAAGCAATTCAGTAACATCACTTACAGCGGCGGCGGCACGTACACACGCGGCGCCCTTTTCGAAGCGTTAGTGAGTGTTTTATCAAGAATTAAAACTACCGTTCTCCGAACACACTCCGCAGCACCAACAAAAAAATCGAGACTTTCTAGACGGTTTTTTCTAATTGCAAAATCTCAGGAAAGTCTTGTTGAAACAGTACTTTTCAAAAAACTGCGATCGATTGTCGCTTTTTAAAGCTACAGTTTCAAAAAACTCCGAGTTAGTTTTCTAATTTGTATAGGAGCAGAAAAGAAACCACTTTTTACACAACATGATAAAATTTATTTTTCTATTTTTCTAACATACTCCGATTCGGACTGGAAATTTGAACGTAACTGCCTAAGAGATCGCGAAGAATTCTCGAGATTTTGTTTTCGAGACGACTATTTTATTATCAATACAAGCGACACGAGATAATAACACGCTGTTTATCGGAGTCGCAAAAAAAAAAAAAAAAACTGTGTCGAAGCTGCATTTAACTATCTTCTTGTTCGCTATTTCCGAGGCGATTCTCGAGAAAGGCCGCGTGACCGCGAACAAGGTGGTGTTTCTGATAACCGACGGCTTCAGCAACGGCGGTGACCCGCGACCCGCGGCCAATCTCTTGAAGAACACTGGCGCGACCGTGTTCACGTTCGGCATCAGAACGGGAAACGTCGAGGAGCTGCACGACATCGCCAGCTCGCCTGGGTACACGCACAGCTACCTACTCGACAGCTTCGCCGAGTTCGAGGCTCTGGCGCGACGCGCCTTGCATCGCGGTACGAGCTTGAAAATGATGTTAAAAAATATATCAAATATTAATTGAACTCTTATATATATATATATATATATATCTGATATTCTCGAGAAATAAATGTGAGAGACTCGCGGTATATTCTCTCGGATTTCCCGGAGACGAGGAAATAATTCTTGAAACAAACACACTGTAAAATTTCTTCCAGACTTGAAGACCGGACAATACGTGCCCGTGACTCTGCCGACCGACTGCAGCAGTCTCTGCGCGGAAAACACGGCGAATCGAAGCTGCTGCGACGATCTGGCGACCTGCACGTGCGGCACCACGACCGGACATTACGCCTGCATCTGCCCGCCAGGCTACTTCGGTTCCGGTCTGAAGGGCTTTTGCCAACGTACGTGTGCATACATATTTATTGATTATTATTATTCACACTAAGTGTTCAGAACTAATTTCTAATTTCTAATGTTCGAAATTTTCTTTTTCCGGCGATAGCTTGTCCGAACGGGACTTATACTTCCGGCGACAGTTCCGGGGATTCCACCGCTGCTTGTGCATCCTGCCCAGATGTGAATCACGTCACTATCAAAGTTCCCGCTGTCTCGGCGAGCGATTGCGTGTGCGCCTCCGGATTTTCCACGGACGGTTCCAAATGCGACGGTAAATATTATAATTTGCGCACATTTTCGCAATTCGTTTTGTCTGAAGTTATCTAACGTCACCTGTACTGTGAATTGGTAATAATATTGTATAGTTAAAAATTTTGAGGTGAATATATTGTGCAATAGCAAATTATTGAATTATTTATCATATATACTTTTATAAAAAAGCAACTCTGTAATAAAAAAAATTGAAGAGTCGGAGAAGCGTTTCAAAGGAAACCCTTGCCCGATGCGAGACTCGGTATATCTCCTCGGAGGAGAATTATGTCTTTCAGAGGATTGGGATACTTCGCAACGCACGGGCCGTATCTCTCCAAGCAAAATTCTGATTTTGCAGCTAACCATCCGTACTGGAAAAAATATACAATAATAAATTATGTGAAAAAATATATGAACAAATAAAAATACGTACCTCGCCGCTGTTTGTGATCGGTCTCGGCAAACATGTCCTCGTATCCCGTTCGATGTCATCCTCAATTTTGACTCTTTTCTCTTTGTACAGTTCTCGCACTTCCTGCTGAAGTTTTCTTGAATAAATAAAAAACACTCGTTACATCATACTCGATGTAACGAATATTTTTTTGAGAAATGATATTTTAAATATTGTCTCGCTCGACGCTCTCACTCGTATTCCCGCAACAGCGGTTCGTACTTCTGAAACCATTTCATTTGCGTCAATCTCGCTCTCCTCAAGTCCGCCGATAGGTTTCGAGATAGCGCGACGAAATCTCGAGGTTTCTGATCGCGTGTGCCCATTCTGACCAAAAATTACGTTTGACAAAACTAAGGATATTAATTATATTTTCGAAACTAATTACTGCCGCGGTTGTCAGCGCGGATACAAAATCGTTTCGCGAACAATTGCGATTCTAATCGCATTGCGACTGATCGATCGACCAATTCCGCGAGAACTTCGTTCTAAAACTAGAATGTGAACCGATTTCTTTGATTATTGGCTCAAGACAAAATGTGACATTTTTTTTTCCAGCAATAACATGCTCGAAGCTGAAGGTCCCCGAGAACGGCTATCTGGTGAAAGCGAGCGCCTGCAGCAACGTGGTGCACGCGGCGTGCGGCATAAGGTGCAGAATCGGTTTTCATCTCACAGGCGACAGCATCCGACTTTGCGGGAAGGACGGCGCTTGGTCCGGCAACGAGCCGCAGTGTTTGCGTAAGTAAATTTATTCATTTAAAAACATTACCAATGTGAAATCTCAGATTTAAGATAAGATTATCAATATATAATAAATAATAACACGATCTCTCATGCTACGGTAATAAATATAAAAAAATTATGTCCATGTAATTTTTTTATACAGTGAAAACGTGCCCGGCCCTTCGCGCTCCCGCGCACGGCCACGTGAAATGCGAGCACGACGAGGATTACCAGCATCAATTCGAGGAGAATTCCACCGTCTATCCGATCGACACCCGGTGCCAGTTCAAGTGCGACGTTGGTTATCAACTTCGCGGCAGCAAAGTGCGCAACTGTCTGCCGTTGTCCCGTTGGGACGGTCTGAAAGTTACTTGCAAAGGTAAAAACGTATTATTCGCACATTAACACTGATGGTTATTTCGCAACGAGACGCGGTAAAATTATAACAAAATTATATAATTAATAAATTCACGGCAGCTGTGAAGTGCGAACCACTGCTGCAAGTCGCGAACGGCAACATCACGCCGGAAATTTGCACCGGTCCGGAAAAAGTGCCGTTCGCCACCAATTGCACGATCACCTGCAACGAAGGTCTCGTTCTGGAAGGACCTTCCAAACGATCCTGCAACGGACGCACAGGAATTTGGTCGCAGCGTCACAGCGTTAATCGATGTGTGGGTTAGCACCAAAATTTACGATATAAAAAATTTTGATTTAAATTCAATTAATTAATTTAAAAATTAAAAGTTGACGCATAAATACAAATCGTTTAATCCTATATCGAAACAATACAGACAAACTGCCACCTTCTGTAAAATGCCCGCGCGATATTGTCGCGGAAACCGCAAAGGGCCAAAATTACGCGTACGTGAACTGGACGACACCCGAGGTGACCGACAACGCGGACGCGTCGCCTATTTTGTGGACGAAACCGCACATCGTTTTTCCGTGGAAAGCGAAGATCGGCATGCGCATTGTCGTGTACATAGCGCAAGATGCGAGTGGCAACAAAGCCAGATGCAAGTTCAAAGTTAAAGTCGTCGGTAAGTTATTACATTCGGAAGCAAATTTATGTAACTAAAAGATACATTGAATCGCAAAAAGTCGACGCGATAAATATATCTCGCGCGGTCGCAGACAGAGAACCACCGATGATCGAGAACTGCGTCGACCCGCCAACGTTTTACACCGATCTGGACAGCGGTCTCGATAACGTGACCTGGAACGAGCCCGTGTTCTACGACAATTCACGAGTTGCGGTGCAGGTTAATCAAAGTCACCAGCCCGGCAAGGATGTTTTTCCAATCGGCCGTACGAAGATTTACTATAATGCCACCGACAAGTACAACAATCGGGCAACTTGCGTGTTGAACATCACGGTGGAAGGTACGTCTGGTTCTCGACTCCAGTGCTTTTATTTCACAACGCGCGATGAGAGAATTTCCATTTTTCTTTTTCCAGATGTGTGTAAAAATTTAACAACACCCGTGAATGAGTCGATGATCGAGCACTTTAACACTGTCAACGACGAGTTACTGTTGAAATGTAACTCGAGCAATCAGCTATGGGAGTACAATTATCTGCCGGAATATTCTGGTATTTCGCACACACACACGCGCACATTTATAAATTTCTTTGTAATTCATAAGTAATTTATTTTTTAATTAAAACATTAAGAATTAGTTTTGTACACATCACTGAATTGTGATTTCGATTTATACACAGAAACGCAAATTCCAAAAATGATATCTCAAGAAGGAAACGTGATATTACAAGGCGACGGGAATACGATGTGCGACAATCAAACTGCTCTCCACAAAGTGAGCAAATACTTAATGTGCAAAACTGACATTTTTATAAATTGATATTTTTTCTTATCTTACACATGACGCGTTATTTTTTTTTTTTTTTTATAGTTAAGTAATTATATCGCTAACGACTTGAAATCAAAGTTACTGGACATTTGCGGCAACGATATTGAGTGTAATTTGGTCAACTTCGAGCCTGAATGCGAGAACGATCTCTCGTCTTCGAATAATTTAGAAAACAACTTGATCAGAAGACGAAGACATTATCCCAACCGCCTTCGGTCTTTCGGAAACGACAAGATGATGATAATCAAAAACCTGATACGCGTAACTAGAGGGAATTCCGAGTCTAATAAGAACAAAGCCACTTCTAAGAGAAAAAGAGACAAAATAGAGATCAAATTCAAGTTTATCGGTAAAAACTAAATTTTACTTCGAGCTTCACTCGAAAAAAATTGTCCAAAAATTAAAGATTACTCGTTTCCCAGGTAAAATAATCGAGGAGAATTTTGAGAATCCGAGGCGCGGAGTGCAGAAGTTGAGGGAGAAGATCGACGCGATGACGCATATCGGAAAGCTGGACTTGCTCAATAACAAAACCAATCAGGAGATCGCGAAGCTCGCTTTGAATCTGCATCTCGTTTTCAAGGAACCTCAGGTTCTCTGCGATCACGGAAGTATGCTGAGAAAATACAGTTGCGGTGAGTTGCCGATCGCTCATTGGATTCGAACATAATAAATTTGTGCCACTGTGAAATTTGGAAAATTTATATACGGATGCAATTCAATTTTTCAGTAAAATGTTCCGCGGGCACTTTTTACAATTTATCCTCTCGAGCTTGCCAGCCGTGTTCGTTCGGGCAGTATCAGAACGCGACTGCCGCGCTGGAGTGCAAATCTTGTCCGGAGAACACTTTCACAAAGAGGATGCACGCGAAGTCGTTGAAAGATTGCATTCGTAAGAACTCCAGTCGAAACGTCGGATACAACAATTCGGATACAATAAGCATTTACGTACATATTTTTTTTTTTCTAGCCATATGCCGACCAGGGTATTACTCCCGACGCAAACGTTATCACGGATCGCGTTTAGCGCTGGAGCCGTGCTTCGCGTGCGATTTCGGATTTTATCAGCCGAGCTACGGACAGACGCAATGCACGCCGTGTCCGTCGAACACGACAACGGAGAGTCGCGGCTCCGCAAATGCGAGCGATTGCGTGTTGATGCGCGACAAGGAAATCGACGATTGCCGGACGGATCCCTGCTTGAACGCGGGACGATGCGTTCAAGACGAAAGTGGTTACGTTTGCGAATGTCAGAATTATTACGTGGGTAAGAGAGACGCGGTCACTCTTCTCGATAATTCTATTTTTATTCAATTGTAGCACTGAAAAAAAAAAAAAAAAAAAAAATTATATTCCTCCAGGATCGAAATGCGAGGAGCTGAAAGATCCGTGCGCCTCCTCGCCGTGTTTGAACGAGGGAACGTGTAAGATGCAACGACACTCCAACAGCTCCGTGACTTACGAGTGCGCGTGCAAAAGCAGTTACACGGGCGTCAATTGCGAAGTAAAAAGAGATATCGTAAAAAAAAACTTCGAATTAACTTAAGTTCACCAAATGATTTCGTGTCTTGCAGATTTACGTGGATGAGTGTTCTACTGATCCTTGCCAGAATAATGGAAAATGCGTGAGCACCGAGAGCGATTTCACTTGCGAATGCAACGACGGGTTCGAAGGTAAGTGTACGAGTAGTTTTTTGATTTTATTACGTATAAAAACTTTTTTTGTCGCTTGTTGTTTCATTTAGGCCAATTTTGCGAAATTTCGATGGACCACTGCGAGCTGATACCATGCGAGGAAGGATCCACGTGTCGCACCGCGAACGGAACGTGGCATTGCCACTGCAAGCCCGGATTCCTGGGCCGTCACTGCAGTCTGCTGCCCTGCGACTGGATACCGTGTCACGCGAACGCGATTTGTCTGAACGTCAAGGAAGAGAACGCGACGCGCAATAGTTACAGGTAACTCGCCACTATTGTTTCGCAATGTGAAATTCGCGTTATTCTTGGTGTATATAAAAAAATCTATACATATATGCGATCGATCTTTAGATGCGAGTGTCCGGACGGATACACGGGAGCGGACTGTACGATCAAGATCGATTACTGCGAGAGCTCGCCTTGCTCGAACAACGGGAATTGCGTCAATCACGTTGGCAATTACACGTGCGACTGTCACGTTCCTTTCGCAGGACGCAACTGCGAAATCGGTAATTTTGTTGCAAATCTCAATATCGCGTTTTAACAAAAGAATCGTTTCAGAAAATCGTTCTTTGAAAAGTGTTTTTTTTTTTTTTTTTTTTTGCATAATATATTACCACTTGTCTCTCTCACGGTCGCAGAATTGTCGTCCGATTACGTGATGCACTTCGCGAGGTCCGGCACTACGGACTACGTCGTCGTTAAAGGACCTTTTTTTTTGAAATGTTTTTTTTTTTTTTTTTTTTTTTGCATAATATATTACCACTTGTCTCTCTCACGGTCGCAGAATTGTCGTCCGATTACGTGATGCACTTCGCGAGGTCCGGCACTACGGACTACGTCGTCGTTAAAGGACCCGCGAACGATCTCTCTCAAGTAAGCACGACGAATAGAAAACAATCGTAACTCACGTCGTTCTCATCGAGATTCTCTCTTGATTGCAGCTGTCCGTTTGCCTGTGGTTGCAATCGACAGATACCTTCAATTACGGTACAGTGCTGTCGTACGCGACAACGTTCCACGATAACGTCTTCACGTTGACCGATTACAACGGGTAATTATACTCGCTAAACTCTTCTGTTTTATTGATATATATGAAATTCATTCACGAGGAAACGCGCAAATAAATTCCTATCGCGCGCGAAATCTTTTTTCTCATCTCGCAGATTCGTCTTGTACGTTAACGGAGAGAAAATCGTGACCGACGTTAAAGTCAACGACGGTTACTGGCACTTCCTCTGTATCGTCTGGGAGAGTCAGTACGGTTCCTGGCGCGTGTTCGTTGACGGAATTCTCAAGGACAGTGGCTTCCGCTTAGCTCAGAAAACTGTCATACAAGGTAATTTCGTTCGAATTTAAATCACGAATACATACGGTATCTGTCAATCGATAAGATTGTTTTTCTCAGAATAATACATCGAGATGAAAAAATTCAGTGATCTTGAAATTGACGAAATCGTTTCTCTTCGCAGCAAACGGATCTCTCGTCATCGGGCAGGAACAGGATCGACTGGGTGGCGGTTTTTCCGAATCGGAAGCGTTTCTGGGAAAGCTCAGCATGCTGGACATGTGGGACGTCATTCTGGACGAGGATAACGTCACCGCTTTGTGGAACAGCTGCGAGAAGTATCACGGAAATCTCGTAGCCTGGGCGCAGATGCAGCAATATATTCACGGTGACGTTGTGGTAATTAAACACGTATCTGTGTAAATGAAAATATAAATTTACGCGACCTCGATCTTATATAGCGGATAGACTATAAGCGATCTCACGACGCCCTCAGATCTTAGCTAGCCCGTTTTGTCGTGGCTGCCCTTTACCCGTAGTACCCTCCAGAGGTAACATTAAGGTGAGCGAGGATCTGTCGGAGGTGACGTATTACTGCGATAACGGGTACGTGATGCAGATCGGCGACGAGGAACGTCGCTCCTTCGTGCGGAGGTGTCTCAAGCACGGCCAGTGGGAAGGATACACCACGCCGAGCTGCACGAGTAAATCCTATATATTTATTGTGACGTAAAAAACAGAAATATTGCAACGTTAACACTTTTAATTATAACATTAGTATCTTAAATTGTGTAAGAAACTTGTGTTTTTTTTTTTTTCATTTATTGTAAAACAAGACGATAATTGTGCGTAATTTTTTTTTTTTATTCAAGAAATTAAGTGCGGCTTTCCGGGATACTTTCCGCGCGGACTGATTCACGGCCGACAGTATTCGTTCGGTGACGAAATCCATTATTCCTGCGCCGACGGCTACGAGCTTCGCGGAAATCCTCATCGAATTTGCAATTCCGAGGGAAAATGGACCGGACTGCCACCGATCTGCATAGGTGACGATTGTAAAAAAAAAAAAAAAAAAAATTTAAATCTGAAATCTTTCTACGCGACGATCGAAAGAGGTAATCGCGCTAATTGCCGTGTGTCTCTGCGTTCTTCTCGCAGGAACAACATGCAAGAACTTACTCGCGCCGGAGAACGGTGATATAGAGTACATCCTGGAGGAAAATGAGAGAGACGATCTCACGATACTGCAGGTTTTTTATTTAAAAAAAAAAAAAAAACAATAGTTGCGTCATGCAATCGTAAGATTGCACGTTATTTTTTGACAAGTGACATCCTTCGATTATTTCAGGCCGGCCAGCAACTGGAGTTCAAGTGCGATTCTGGATATCGTTTGACGGGAGAAAAATATCTGACTTGTTTGGACACCGGTGTTTGGGATCACGACAGACCGTTTTGCGCGCCTTACGGATGTCCACCGCCGAAAAAGTGCGTTTCACGCATGAATCGAGACGTATTTAAACGATTTGTTTGATGAAATTAAAGACAAAGGATGATTAAACATTTTTTGTAACAATCCGTTTGCAGATTAGAACACGGCTACCTTGTTCTCCCGAATTCTGACAAGTCCAACGGAACCTCCGCGGATCCGGAGGAAAACTCGATCGACGATCCTTCCGCGAGGACGTATCATTACGGCGTCGTCGTCGGATTCTCCTGCCGTCGCGGCTACAAGTTTCGCGGCAATCACAATTTATTGACGGAATTTAAACTACAGTGTTCCTTAAACGGCACCTGGACCGGTGTCGTTCCCGATTGTGTTCCCCGGACGTGTTCCCGACCAGATCGTGTGAAAAACGCGAAGCTCTTCTTCAAGAAACGAGACAACATCACGATCGAGATTCCCGAGAATGAGAGCAAAGCGACGGAAGAAGACGCTGCGGAAATGTTCGTTTCCGGCGCGGAGATTGTTGTTGTCTGCGATCCGGGATACGAGTTGGACGGAGACGAGGTCAGAACGTGTACCGAGGAAGAGAGTTGGTCCTCGATTTCCGTTTCTTGCGTTCCGCGTAACTGTTCCGTCGGCGATCATCCGGTTTTTAAACTTCTTGAGAAACTAGAGAACGAAACCGTTTTCGTAAACGACACGATAACATCGTTTAAATTCGATGAAGAACGATACGGCACAGGAAATGTCACCAGCGTGTACAAAAGTTTCGAGATTTTTGTTGAGGGAAACAGTTACGGGCAAGAACTGGTGTTATCGTGTCAAAATAACATGCAGATGAATTTGGATAAGTTGCTTTTGAATGAGACGATCTTTAATGTAACGTGGAGGTGCAACGACGCCGCAAAATGGGAGGATACGAATTTGTCGCTAGAGGAACCCTCGCTCGAGCTGCTGCTGAACGATTCGACGTACATCTGCGATAGATCGTGCGCGTCTCCGCAGGTGAGACGAATTTATTTCAATTTTGTTTTTTTGTTTATTGACTTACTTTATATTTTTAATTTTTATCAATCGTCCAGGCACCGGAATACGGATATATCGATAATGACAATAACACCGACAACAGTCGCATGGCGATCGACAGTGTCGTTGTTTTCAAATGCCGTCACGGATACGTTCTCGAAGGGAACGAGCGATCCGTTTGTCTGCCGAACACCACGTGGTCCGCTTCGCCTTATTGCAAACGTACGTTAAGTTCCGGTTTTTAATTCTATATGTATATATATAATTCAAAATTATAAAAAACAAATATGGGACAATTGAATTCAAACATTCCCAGCTGTAACATGTGGCAATCCGCCGATTCTCGCAAACGCGATGTTGAAGTCGGACATTGGCGTGAAACAGAACTTCACTTTCGGCAACATGATATCTTATCAGTGCGTTTCGGGTTATCGCGTATTCGGACAAACAAGCTCGAGATGTTTAGGAAGTGGAAAATGGTCCAAAACGACAGGCAGATGCTCGAGTACGTGTAAATAAATGAGGCAAAGCTGTATAAATTTTATCTATTTTTCATTCGATTTTAAATTTGTTTAAAATATAAATCACAATGTGTGTATTTGCAGAAATATCTTGTGGCAAACCGCAGATTCAACCGGGAATCAAGCTCCACGGCCGTTCGTATCTGTTCCAGGATCAATTGACGTACGTGTGTCCAAATGGTAAAAAGCAGGGAATGATTACTTGTCAAGCTGACGGAAAATGGAGCGAAATGCCGCAATGCAAGTAAAACGCGCGCAACTCTCACGACAGTTTTGCGAAAGATTTGGTAAGGGTTTTCTTTTTGTGAAGGTGAATAATCTTCCACTTTTGTAACAACACATATGTTTTTATTTGTTTTTGTTTTTTTTCTGATCTCTTATATATCAAGATTCACGAATAATATAGAAAACGTAATTACAGTCTTATCGCGAAATAAATAAGTTTGTAGGATTTTCGAGAGTAGTACAGAGAGAGATATGCGATAATTATCTTAAATCTGTAAATATTTATGCACAATTTACGCTTCAGTATCAATTTTAAAATACCCGAGAGAGGAGAGTATACATATCTTTTATTGGAAAAAGTTAATGTATATTCGTACAAATAATTCTCGTCTCAAAAATTGGCATTGTTGAACTCGCACAGTCGAGAAAGACAGAGTTCCGTCTGTACTGGCCGTGAGATATATCTTCATTAGTATTTCGCAAAGTTGTACATTCAGTTTGTGTGTTTTTTTCCCACGTTTTTCGAAATAGAAATGGAAATAAAAAAAAAAAAAAAATCCACAATACAATAGCAATCAGAGTCAAAAATACCTACCTATATGTATCACTTGACAGTTATTAAATCCCGGTATAAATACAATTCAGACATATTGTACAAACATATTTGCACATTACACTATCATGAGGAAGAGCAATGAAGATAAATACCATGAGAAAATAAATTTCTTGTATATAAACGCTGTTTACATTAATTTACACCTAACGTTGACATCTTAAAAATGGAGCACCTTCGATAAAATAGATACATTATCAGCATGGCTGCGTCTCAGAGAAAATTCATATGATCACTGTCTCTCAAAATGAATTATTGAGACACAAAGATGCGTTTGTTTGTGTGTGTTTGTGTATGTTTGTGTATGTGTAACTAAATTTTCATTGCTCATTAGTTTGCTTTACCCTAATCTTTGCGGTCATCATTTCCTACCTCAATTAACGTAACCTAAATATTTCCGAATACTTGAGTGGCTGTCTTACTAAGGACAAAACAAAGTTTTACAAAATAACACTATTGTATGAATTGTATGTAACGACGCAAATTAAATACATCTCTTAAATGCCGCAAACAACTCCTCCAGTGAATTGAACAGACACAGGTTACAGCCACACTAATGCAATTGCTTGTCTAAATCGAAGACAATCCTTCAGAGCTCCGTTTTGGAGCTGCTGCTAGAATACTTGGGTTTGAGCTCCTCGATTCTCTTAATGAAGTCCGTTTTCTCTATGCAACCATCACACGACTCGTCCCAGTCGTTCAGGATCTTCTTCAAATCGCGTACTTTTAGCTTCTTAAGATTTACTGTGTTGAGATCAATTTGTTTCTCTAAAAATATTAACGTCGCACATGCAGAGAAAACGTATTACGTTTACAATTGTCTAAAATTAAAAAAAAAAAAGAGAAAACTCTAGAACTTCATACAAACCGAATCTCAAATCACATATTTGAGCATCTTTCTTCTTCAGTTTCTCACACACTTTATCCGCTGGCATAGACCATGACAGTGGTTTGCTGAGTTCGCCCAAAATGCCAGTGGCAGATTCTTCCAATCCGCCTAAATAATAGCACTAAAAGCACATACAACAGTTACAGATAATCTAAATGTGACACTAATAAAAAAAAATTATTCTACATTTGCAAATTTATACGCACAAATCTATTTTCTTTCGATTTTGTGCCTTTACAGAATTTTCGAAACTCCTCTTCAATCTTCTTGGGATCGCTTTTAACATCTGCTGTTAATGTTTGACTGAATTTGTCCACAACAGCAACGCACACTGAAACATTAGAGCCAAAATAAAAAAATGAGAAAACACAGATATTTTATGTGAATTAAAAAACTGCAAAAGTTTGTATGAGAAAAGTCTTACCTTCGCAATCACCCTCTCTCAATGCTGTAACAGCACACACAATTCCAAGAAATATGGAAAACACCAGAGACACCGAAGTATTCATTTTTTCCTTCTTTTTTTTTTTGCTGTTTTCCTGTTGAAAACATACATGTACGACTATACAAACGAACAAAATGCATTGTGTACACAGATATTTTTCCTTGTGAAAAGGATTAATTATTTGCGAACGTTGCCACGTCTGCTATATTTGTTTGCTTTTGACAAAACGCCGAATAAATCTGTCACTTCTCGTGTGACAGATCTCTTCCAGAAGGAAACTAGACTCGACTCTTTTGTGTCAGATCGCGAGACAGACTTTTACGCGCGGAATATAATTCACGGAACGAATAACTGTCGGCAACACGAAGTTGTTGACCGCGTATTAGGTTATTAGAAACGCAAGGACAAAGAGCGAGATTACATACCGTTAAAATCGATCTAGCAGTTTGCGTATCCTCGATGCCAAGAGTCAGCGTCGTGCAACAGTCTGATGGAACGTGACAGTTTCACTGCATCCACTTAAATTTTTTGACGAATCTCTCGATGACACATCTGCCGTTTACTCCGCGCTCGACTTTATACACGTTGGATTCTTGTCAAAAATCCGGATTACCAGCTGGCGCTCATTGATTGGTCGTCACGTCGCGATGATTCGCAGACGATTCGCGATTGGCTGCGTTACGCCGTGACAAAACGCAATAGGAGGATAGAGTACAAAGTTGGGACACGTATATCAGAAATGTGAGTGTGTGGCAGAGTCTCTCTTGACTTTACGTCTCTTGACTCAATTTGTTCTCTTGAGCAAACGGAAGATGGTTCCGGGGATTCAATACTTCTCTTATTTTTTGTATCATTGGATATTACACGATGGAAATTGAAAATATGTTTCGTATATTTGCCACAAAAAGAGAGCCCGGTACGTGCCCGTTTATTAAAAAAAATCATCATTGTTTACTAAAAAGAACACGACACGTGCAAAAGGATAAAAGCATTGCTATATATCGGCCTTCTCGGACTCTCTCGTTCCAAAAAGTAACAGTCTTATTACACGTCAATAGACATTACACAATGAATTAAAAAAAAAAAATACCCAAACGTGTCTTCGTTTATTGAAAAAGACAATCGCAACAATCAACGAGCGAGGGACCCGGTTCTGAAGAGTTGAGTCAAGGGAGACGCGCTGTTGTATTTGAATATAGAAGCAATATGGCGCCACGCAGGGAGACAAGATCTAACCTAAATCCCGGGAAAAGTTCGAGGAAAACCAACAAGAGCTGGATAGAAAGTTCTATCACAGAATGGCGACAGTTTCTCGTTTCTCTGCTGACCGACCCGAAGAAGCTGTCGTTGACGGCCAAGGTGTTCGTCGTCCTGGAGATAATGCTGAACGTACTGGTTATCGAGAACGTGCCATACACCGAAATAGATTGGAAGGCCTACATGCAGGAAGTGGAGGGTTTCCTGAACGGCACTACGGACTACTCGAGGCTGAGAGGTGACACCGGACCTTTAGTTTATCCGGCCGGATTTGTGTACATCTTCAGCGGTCTCTACTACATAACCTCGCGCGGCACCCGCGTGAAGATAGCACAGTACCTCTTCGCGATACTCTACGTGATCACGCTGTCGCTGGTCTTCCGGATCTACGCGAGGACTAAGAAAGTGCCGCCCTACGTTCTGATCCTGATGTGCTGCACCTCCTACAGAATACACTCGATATTCGTATTGCGACTGTTCAACGACCCGGTGGCCATGGTGCTGCTGTTCGCGAGCATCAACGCGTTCCTCGACAATCGGTGGTACCTGGGTAGCGTGCTGTACAGTCTCGCCGTGTCCGTTAAAATGAACATACTGCTGTTCGCCCCGGCGCTTTTCGTTGCTTACCTATGCGTTCTGGGACTGTCAAAAGCACTGATACATTTGTCGGTTTGCGCATTCGTTCAGTTGATTCTCGGTCTTCCGTTTTTACTGGAAAATCCGCTCGCGTACGTAAAAGGTGCCTTCAACTTGGGTCGGATTTTTGAATTCAAGTGGACGGTGAATTGGAGATTCTTGTCGGAGGATGTATTCGTACACCCGTATTTTCACGTGACTCTGTTGCTTCTGCACATTCTGACGTTGTTCTACTGCGCGCCAACTTGGATCACGTACATGAGATCGTACGCGAAACTGAAACACGTCGAGAAGGATCTGAAACCCCAACTTCGTAAGAAAGAAAACATAGACATGTCCGTTATAAGCCAGCTGTTCGTCTATCCTCTCTTTGTCGCCAATTTCGTCGGCGTTATGTTCAGCAGGTCGTTGCATTATCAGTTCTACATATGGTATTATCACACGTTACCCTACATCGCATGGTGCACCGACTACAAGATCGTTCTCAAACTGACTCTCTTGGGCGTGATAGAATTGTGCTGGAACACGTATCCGAGCACCGTCTTTAGTAGCGCGGCATTGCACGCGTGCCACGTTTTCCTGTTGTATGGAATTCTCAAAAATAAATCAAATGACGCAAAAGACAAATGAAAAAAAAAAAAACGACACGTGATGTGATGCATCTTATTGTTGTCTTCCCGGATGTCTCTATGGATAAAAACAGCGATCACGTAACCCGTCGAAGAGTGGAAGCGTAAACATATACTAATGCAATAGTAATTTATTATTCAAATCCTCATCTGAACCATGTTATTGATTTTCATTGTTCATACATATTCAATTTCAGAATTTTTATGTGATCGCGCAAACAACGAAGATCCACGCGCGGACCTCGGAAGTAAGGAGCGGAAAAGCGTTTTTTCAAAAGTGAAGTTTACATGAGCGACTCCAACTCACTTATTTTTCCAAGTTTTCGGAGTGTGTGCGTGTGTGAAGTAACATTTGTATATCCGCGTTGTTTTTGACTTGTTTACAGGATTGTTTGCAATTGTATCTACAAAGTGTGTGAGAGCACATGTAAGACCATTTATCTTTTGTACACGAGTTGAATAAATAAATTACGAACGTTAACGCGTAATTTTGTTCTTGTGCACTCTCAACACAAATGCGCTTTCATTCTCTACGTATAAAAAATTTTGCAAAATGATTATCATTTTAAAAAATTTTTCAAATCTTGTTTGTACAAAAGAGAACACACAATAAATGTAAGACAAATAATCGTGTAACGTATATGATGATATCATATCTTATATGTGAGATTTTTCGACACGTTGAATGCCGTGGGCTTTCGGTGGCCCACTGACGAGTCACCTAAATACGCCGCGGCGCTCAACGTGTTAATTAATTGTTCTTACGTTTTTATAATAAACATTTCCAGGGACGCGGATGCACTTCGGATGAAGTTAAGTTGTTCACCTAACTGTTTCGCTCAATCTCCAAGATATTGTACACTTGGATGCGCCTCCGCAAACGCAACGAACTATGCGATACTCTACGACAAGAAGAAGTCGTGTGAGCGCGCAAAGGAGGCCGAGAGCTGACCGGTCAAGGAAGTGTGTCAAAGAAAGACTCTTCTTTTCTCTTTTGTTCCCCACTGCCTTACACCTCTTGTCCGACCACGTGGGGTTCGGGATAGACCGCTATACATAGCAAGTTCCTTTGCTGATCATTCGCTCTATCACGGTGCGAGCCAGTAGTAGAGGACGTAGCCCTGACATTGCGCGCGCACAAATATCGCGCGCTTCCGAACGCGCAACCGATATCGATTGCCGTCCGCTTTCTCGCAAACGTAGTGTCTCGCCGGAAATCATTAAGAGAATATCTGTTCACGAGGGGACAGTTTTTTCTTCCTTTCTTTCTTTCGCGACTATTTTTTTTTTGAAGATTTCATTCCACACGCGTTTGTTATACATTTCTTGACCTTGTCTCTTCTCCCGCGGTTTCCGGAATCGCGTTTCCGCGTTTAACGTTAGAGTCTAGATTATCGCAAAACAAACTTCGCCTGCGTTCGTCGGCCTTTAACTTCGGTTGTGCGAAGCTGGATATATTTTCTCGTCCAACTTCGATAAAAAGGAAGTCCTTGCCATTCATGGGATTTTGTCGGATGATTGAGACTGGAAGAAGAGATTGCCAGTAAAATCAAACACAGGTGAGAAAGTGAGAAAGTATCGCTATCGCCGCACGCATTCGAGTATAAAACTGTTGGAGAAAGCTGCATCACGATGAAATTTTGCCGAGTTTAAATACAACAAGTCTGTTGGATCAATTACCTTTCGTGTGTCATACTTTACAAAGTATTGATATTGATACATAAAGTAAGTGTTTTTTCACACTCCATACGCTGTTTTAAATTGATAATAAAAACAAATAAACAAATTTTTATACTGCTTCTTTCAGTTGATGACTATTTTAAACTCGATCGATTGCAATCAACTTAGACAACACAAAAATCCGAAATATATCTTTTAAAATGTTCTAAAGAAACGTCGGTATAGAAATGACACTAACGCGGTTCAAACCCGAAAAACATCTTCGAATGTTATTTTAATCATCTTTTAGATACATCTTTCGGACTTTTGTACTGTTTGGAAAGATATACGCGTATATTTTTTTAAATAAAATTAATACGCTAATAACTACTTATATTTATTAAAATTAAATAAAAGATATAAGTTTTCATTTTTAAACATATACATATGTATGTTATATGAAATAATATGTATGTCAAAAATATACATATGTGTTATATAAAAATATACATATATGTATGTTATATGTATATATATAAATATGTATGTTATATTTTTAATGAAACTGTTAAATTTATATTTTTATTTGTATACATGTTGCTATGTCCTTACATTGATAATATAAGGAAGTTGCAGTACATATTCAAAAAAAGCACCACCTTCGGAGGTGAATGGTCTTGATATGTTGTCAAGGACACGTTCCTGAACAACAATCTGAAGGTTTCAGCCGTCGCTCGTTCGTTAAAAAATTATAAACAAAAGAAGTTGCGTCAATAATTGACCCTCCTATTCCCTCCTCGAGAAAAAATGAAGAATTCAATTAAGCGTCGCTTCATGTCAAGATTTTTTACTTTATTGTTTGCAATATTTTACGATGTTATGTATGTCTGTTTTTATAGCAATACATTATAAATATTATTCGTTGGTTCGCAATTCGCTATCATTTAATGGATAAATTTTGGACATTATTGTCTATGCGTTCGCGTATTATTTTTTTGTTACACAAATAGTTTATCAGTCGATATAAATCGTGTCAAATGAAGAAATTTGTGTAGAAACATGTGTAACGCTTGTTCGCTCACGGAAAATTAAACAACGTCAATGTGTTGAGAAATATAAACAAAGACCACTTAAGCTACAAGGCCACTTAACAAGACTACTTTGTTTTTTCAAGACTACTATATTTTTCTTGTCGTGTTGTAAGGGTGTAGGTGGGGGGTAGTTCGCCTTCCCGCAAACCACATACATACACTCTCGACATGAAGCGACACTTGAATTCTTCATTTTTTCGCGAGGAGGAAGCAGAGGGGAGGATCGAACGGCCCTGTCTACACGCTTGTAAACACGAATAAGATGTACACGGTGTCGGAAAATAAGAGTTCATTTTATGATAAATCTTTTGTTTATAATTTTTTAAGAAACAACGAGCGACGGCTAAAACCTTCAGATTGTTGTACAGAGAGGTGCCCTTGACAACATATGTCATTGACCTCCGAGGGTGCTCCGTTTTTATGAATATTTACCGAAAGTTTTATCGGCAAACATTTTCTGTGTTAACATTTTGGGAACATCAATTAAAAATAACTGTAAAACCGTATAATAATCATTATATTGTATGATAATAACCGTCATTAATAATGTTTACCTTGCTTTTTTTGCGAAAAAGAATTTGCATGTCAAAAGACTATTGCGGAAAATATCTATTAGAAAAACGTCGGTTAAATTCGAGCACGTAACAATTTTTACCAATTATTTCTTAGCGGTTTTCTACTCTTTTGAAGCCTTTTATATATATTTGAAAAAAAAGTAAAAGTAAAGTATGTCAGAAAAGGAGATCGCGCAAAGAGAAATGCTGAATGTTTTGTTGAAAAGCAAAAATCGCGGATTGTTTTACGACTATTGCGATGTTTTTACGTGACTTTAAATTTAAATAATAAAAATTTAACTTTACATATTTTATATAATAATTGCGACGTATTTTACCGCTTGGTGGTGTAGAGCAGAACTTGCAGAATGGAAATTGCATTGAGAGACGCGTCACGTCCGTACGCATAATTCACACTCATCTGCATCGTCTTTTGACTTTTATGAAGTCAAACAAAGTCCACACACATTTGTACATTTTACTTAACTTATGACGAAGTCTCACATTTACTGCATTTTACTCGATGGCACATTAACTTAATAATTTTTTTTTTAAATACATACACATGTATTACATGTCTGCGTAAGTATTTCCAGTAACGTGAGCAATGCAGCTCGCAACGAATTTGTTCACTTGTATATATTTAAATATTTCAATATATTACAGATTATAATGGAAAGCGCACAAAATATACCAGTCTTCGTTATTTTCAACTAATTTTCAAAAAATTAAAAAAAAATTTTTAACCTATATAGCGTTGTTAATATTTTAAAACGACGCTTCGCATATCCAAAATCACTAGTAACCTTCTCGGTGTGGGAAAACGAAATATCAAACGCGCGATAACGAATCGGCTGATAGTACAATGTACAATGATACGACACTTTGACTTGCCGTGACTGTAATCAGTGGTAGTCGACAAACAGCAGTCGAGGCAATAACACATCATTTCCGAAACTTCAATTCATCGAGATTTTAATTAAAGTGATTGGTTTTAGTTTTGAACGTAACAATAAGTTATCAAATATGGTTTATTTATCTCTGTGTTGTGTTTACTATATGTTATATTTTGATTTAATTAAATAAACAAAATTATTTAATTAAATCAAAGTTGATATGACAGAGTTATTGCTTAAATTGCAGAATGGCGAGTTATTGGGAGAATATATTATTGGTTATAATAGCGCTGGTTGGTCTGAGATTGCTCGTAAAAACCAGCGTTCTCATGTGGAAAAAATTTGTCGCGCCCAATCTTGGACTTGGCATTGATTTGACGACGCAAGGAAAATGGGCTGTGATCACGGGTGCGACTGACGGACTTGGAAAAGCATTCGCCAAAGCGCTCGCGCAAAAGGGCATGGACATCGTATTAGTCTCGCGATCCATGTCCAGGTTGAAGGACGTAGCTGCCGAGATTGAACGGGATTATCGAGTTGACACGCGCGTTGTGGAAGCCGATTTGACGGAGGGCCAGATCGTTTATGCGGAAATTGCCAAAGCGACGCAAGACTTGGAGGTGATGACTCTGATCTCACACAAAAGAAAAATTCCATACATTAGATTAAACATACATTAGATATCAAAAACTCCATGCGATATCTACTAAATGCCTAATGGAGTTTTTGTTCTGTGGGATATAATTTAAGTTTTTTCTATGCACGAGAAACTAGTGATTCAACAGAAAAATGTGGAAAAATTAAATTTAAAGATAAAAGAGAAAAGAGAGATTAATTATTGTTATTAATTATTATCTTGAAGAGATCAATTATTATCGTCAATATCAGTTATTGTCTTGAAGACAAAGGAAGTTTTTTTGTAGAAAAAAATATAACAATAAATATAATGCAGCGGAAAATAAAATAAACAATGTTTTTTCAACAGGTTGGTGTTCTTATTAACAATGCCGGAGCGAGCTACGACCATCCCGAACTGTTTGCGAATTTATCGGAGGAAGTCGTTGCGCAAATATTGCAACTGAACGTCGCCGGTGTCACCGGGGTCACGCGAGCGGTGCTACCTGGCATGATGGAACGCAAGAAAGGAGTTCTCATTAATGTTAGCTCCACAACGGCGGCTATTCCGAGCCCTTATTTATCCGTTTATTCTGCCAGCAAAGCGTATATCGACAAACTCAGTGCCGACTTAGCTGTGGAGGCAGCACCAAGAGGCGTCACCGTCCAATGCATCATGCCCGGACCAGTTGCCACAAAGATGTCCAAGATCAAGTAAAAATTCGTTTAATTCTATTCGCAACTACAACTAAAATCGTGAAATGTTTCGAAGAAAGAATAGAGAGATAAAACGTGTATTTTAATTAAATAGATTATTTTTCTAATGAATATTAAATGTACCGTTATATACATAGCTTGATATCAAATAATTATATAAATTTGAATATTTTCAACAAATTAAATCAATTTCAATATAATTACAATAATAGCGATACGTAAAAGCATATAAATATTCTATCTCTCTATTTACGCTTATGAAGGACTAGTCAGCGGTTATATAATTAAAAGTGACCGACCCGCATTTCCTTCTGTATCTTATATGAGTTTTAAATACATTGTCGAAATATATTCGCATGACCTCTGCTTTGTTATAAATTATTGTGCGCTTTCTCTCGCAGGAGACCGACTTGGATGGCACCTACCCCAGAGAAATATGTCGAGGCGACGTTGAAAACGATCGGTATCGAATCGCGCACGACCGGATATCCGCCGCATTCTCTCATCGTCGGAGTCATAAACGCGCTACGTTACATATGCGAAGCGGGCGCGATTTGGTTGGTGGCAAGGACGATGCTCAATATTAGAGGACGTTTTCTTCGCAAAAAGATGAAGAGCCAACAAAATGTGGAGACGTTGCAACAAGATTCAGTCACAACAAGTTAATTAACTGATAAAATAATATTGTGTCGATATTATTCTTGAAATTACTTGTTTGGTCAATATTTGTTGTTAGTTATTTTTTGTTTGCATGATCACTTTAACGAACCTTACGTAAAGCTAAAAGATACCCGTAAAAAAATATTCAAATTTTACGACATTTAAGTCGTTAACTTTTATCTCGTGTAATTTATATTTAAAAAAAAAACTTAATTTGTATACGCGTCATTGCTATTTATAATATATTTTACTTGTTGTAAAATTATATTTTTTGCATATTCATTTGGTGTTTATCTTACTGGCTATTAATTTTTCTAATGACCGAATACTAAAGACAGCCTTTTCTTTTTAATATTTATAGATATATGAAGCTTATTTTTGCTAGAGTTATATGACACGTATGTAGAAATCTAATTATATGCGAGTTTTGAACAAAAAAGTTTTGAAGAAAAGTTCTCGGCGCATTGTAACACTACTGTCGAATTTATTATTAAATATGACATTGATCAAAATAATTTGTATTATTAATAATTCTTTCTTTTATTTCTATGCCTTTTACATACGATATGTAAACTTTTACATATGGTTTGCAATCATATCACACATCAAAAATATAATAATTTAATAAACAAATCAAATTTTGAGCGTTAAAAGATATTAAATAAATAAAATTAAAAAAATCTTACTACTACTGATGAGTCAATATACGATATCTTAAATTTAACGCACGACAAGATAACGTGCGTTTACGGAAAGTGATTAATATCGATATTAAAATGATAACATGCGTAAAAAGTGATATACTAAATTGGATTGTTATGTTTATAATAAAAAATATATTTTAATTGTATATTTGATATCTAATAAATGCATAATTGCGTTTTAAAAATTATTTATATAAGGTGTAGAAAATATTTAGATGTTTATTTACAGCAAGAAACGCCGGGTTAAAAACTTGTAAACGATAAGATCTTTTCATTTTTTTTTTGAAAATATTCTTTTATCTGTTTCACTGTCAATGTTTTATTGTCGCAAAATTTCATCTATCTTACATAAATATCGTTTTCGTATAAAAGTATATTTATTTTCCGCGTTACGTTCATCTGAATTACGTTGAAATTACGGTTTGTTTTATTTACATTGTAATTTTGGACATGCAAAACATGAGTATTTATATATATGAGTATTAATAGTAATCCGCTATCTTTATTTGTGGTCAAATGATGAATGTGATCCGCGTTTATGCTAAAATCTTAAGGATTTATTGCTTTTCGATTATTTATGTTTTAGCGTTTAAAATAAGAATTTACATCTTTTTCTGAACAAAATGTTGATTCATATTTTTCGCGTCATAAGCATACAATTTTTTTTTTTTTTTTTTATAGAATGAACTTTATAACGATCTAAGGAATATAAACACTTGAAATATTTGTTTTGTGTGTGCGTGTGTGCATTCGTTACACGTATATAGTTTCAATGTTCAATGCCTTTTCTTATGTTTATTTTTATGAGCGGCTTTTGCGAAAGATTTATTACATCAGTCGTCATATATATATGTATAAAATTTTGATGTTGAAGAAACCAAAATGTGATATGTAATAATTGTGTCTTATTTAAATAAAACTTACTTCAGTCGTTACATTGTTTCAAATGAAGTTATATTATTCTGTTTTACAAAAATGTTATTTCTTTGTTGGAGAAAATAGCCAATTTGCGATTATCGTAATCTGTTGATCAACGAAACAGAAATGATCAATCGCGTTGCTCGAGTAATTGAATTGACCAATCACGCGTAATCGCGACTGGACTTGGTTTATCTAAGGTTTGTTCGCGTCGCATGCCCCAATATGCTCCTACTCGTTCCAACGCACTCTATGAGCGAAATTCGGTCTGGACTAGTACGCACTGAGTGCGACTTTTTTTAATTAAAAAAGTTTATTAAAAAAGTTTTGAAGTTTCATTGAAGTTTCATTGAAAAAAAGCACGTTATGAGCGAATAAAAGCATGTTGGGACACACATCGAGATTTCTATGTTAGTGACATCGCAATTTGTGGAATCAATTGACAACAATGTAATTTTTCGAAATACATGAAATGTCATGCATTTCCCGATAGAAAATGAACCTAAAATATTAAATAAACTTTGCTACAGAGATCTTTCATGTTACAATATTAAACGTTTTTGCAACAATTATATAATACAAGTTTTATGTTTTGCAATGATGATAGATAACATTATGAAGTGGTCTTCCGCCCTACCTATGAGGTGCCACTAATAGCGCGTTAGGTTTTTTTAACGTAGACTTTCGCCTGTAGCCCTATTCTACTACATTTTATTTCGCATCTGTTATTTATAAATATGGATGTCGGATATATAGAATATCAGACAGATTAAGATTTTTTAATTACACATTAATTATTTTTAAATGTAAATGTCGGATATTTAGAATTCCAGATAAACTAAGATTTAAAGACATTAATTATTTTTAAATGTAAATGTCGGATATTTAGAATTCCAGATAAACTAAGATTTAAAGACATTAATTAGGTATTTAGAATTTTGCTTGGGGCATGCGACGCGAACAAACCTCTAGCTTCAGTACACACGCATGCGCGAAACTGCACGTTTTCTGCAGATTTTCTTCCGCGCAGAATCAATATGGCCGTCTGGTGTTCGTCGATCGCATTTAGCGAATAGATTACTCGCAGTTTCGTACAGTAAAGACGAGGGAACGCTCGTTTCGAAGGTGCATCGCAAGCAGAAATTTCGAGAAGAGTCGATCAGAAGCGGAAGAGACACGCGGCGCGAACAAAACTAGTCTGTCGATCGCAAGTCATGCTGTGCGCCTAACCTCTTAGTAACCGCAAGCGACACAATCACGTTTCTCCTCGCGCTCGGCTCTGTGGTGGTCGAGCGTATCGCGTGATTACACACGTGTTTTACACACGAGAGAAAAGAGAGAGATTCTGCCCGTGCTCACACGCACGTTGTTATCTGTGTGTTTTCCATCGCCCCGATAACCGATGTCCGCTGGCATGTTCTTCACGACGACAGCGAAGCCGTTCATCCTGCGATACATTCTCGCGTACAACGAACCTTGTGCACTTTGTTGGAGATCGAATAAACTGAAATAGTGTTTACTGCAACTGCTATATGTGATTGCAATTGCGGATCTCGATCGACTTATTTTTTATAAATATAGTTTATTCGACGTATGTATATATATATAATATATTGTATCGTCATCCGTTCACGCTGTTCATTGTTGTCGCGATATTCCGGATACCATTGAGAACATCTCATTTATAACATTTAGAAAGCACATATATGTATATTTGTACATAAGTCACACATACGGTGTTTGTGTATATGATTTTTGTATTGTACATAGCAGCTAGTAACAATGCGTCTTATCAGTGTAGAAAAGCTCAACAAGATTCAGAACGATGCCACATGTATCAGAAACATATGTATATTGGCGCACGTGGATCATGGAAAAACCACATTGGCGGATTCACTTGTCGCGAGTAACGGCATCATCTCTAACAAGTTGGCTGGCAAGCTTCGATATCTGGACAGCAGGCAGGATGAGCAAGTACGCGGGATCACGATGAAATCCAGCTCGATAACGCTGTATCATGTTACCAACAAAAAGGATCATGTGATAAATCTGATTGATTCTCCAGGCCATGTGGACTTCTCTTCCGAAGTGTCAACGGCTGTCCGACTCTCCGACGGAGCTTTTATTCTGGTCGACGTGGTCGAAGGTGTGTGTCCGCAAACACGTAGTGCACTGTCCATCTGCTATGTAGAAGGTTTGAAGCCTATTTTATTGCTTAACAAAATTGACAGACTGATCACGGAAATAAAATTGACGCCTTTGGACGCCCATGTACGTATGACGCAAGTTCTGGAGCAGGTTAATGCTATTATGGGCGAGTTGTTTGCGAGTGACGTGATGGAACGTGAGGAACGAGAGGAAACAGTCGCGACATCAGACAAGATAAATGAGGGAGATTCGTCTGATTGGCAGTCGGTACTGGAGGAATTAGACGATTCACATCTGTACTTTTCTCCCGAGAAAGGAAACGTTCTCTTCACGAGCGCGTTGGACGGCTGGGGATTCGGTATAAAGGAATTCGCGAAGATCTATTCGAACAAACTGGGATTCAGCGAGAAGATTCTGCGTAAAACACTTTGGGGAGATTTTTATATAAACAGCAAAACGAAGAGGATCATGAAAGGAGCTCAAGAAAAGGCCAAGAAGCCACTTTTTGTTCAGTTTATTTTGGAAAATATTTGGGTGTTGTACGAGACCATAGTGGTGCGAAAAGATAAAGATAAATTGCCAACTATGGCGGAAAAGTTAAATATTAAATTGACAACGCGGGATTTAAGGCACACGGATCCGAAGGCTCAGTTGCAAGCCGTTTGCTCGCAGTGGCTTCCTTTAGCGCAGACTTGTCTCGACACAGCGTGCGAGAAGATTCCCGCGCCGAATTGCTTGACTGACGAAAAGATCGAACGATTGATCAGCGGAAATAACGACTTCTTCGCTCTACCTCCTGAAACCCGACAGCTCAAAACGGCATTCTTGTCGTGCAGTCCGTCACCGAGCGCACCGATCATCATATTCATATCGAAGATGTTTCCAGTGGAGGACGACATGCTGCCCGAGAACAGATCGAAGTATTTAACACCGGAGGAATTGGCGCAGAGAAGGGAGATCGTTCGACAAAAGCACGCGGAACGATTAAAAGCTACTGCTACCGAAGAACATGAGGAAAGTACGTGTGACACGATTGTTTCCAACAACGACAACAGTGTGGAACACGTGAATGTCACGGACAACAAGTCAGACGGCGCTCTGGTTGCCTTCGCCCGTGTGTATTCGGGAACCATCAAGACTGGAGATGAGGTATACGTTCTGGGACCGAAGCATAATCCCGCCGTTGCTCTGGAACGCGAGAAAGCGGGCGAGGAAGTGGATCCGTCGCTCGTGCTCAAAGATTTGAAATCCGGCCAACATATCACGAGAGTAACCATAAGGAAATTGTACATTCTCATGGGACGAGAACTGGAAGCCGTGAACGAAGTACCGGCGGGCAACGTTCTCGGAATTGGCGGATTGGAGGAACACGTTTTGAAAACTGCGACTCTTTCGACGACGATCGCCTGTCCCCCGTTCACAGAACTATCCTCTCTCTCCGTTCTCATTCTGCGAGTAGCTCTGGAACCGAAGCATTCCACTGATTTGCCGAAACTTATCAGCGGCTTGAAATTGCTGAACCAGGCGGACGTCTGCGCCACCATACACATACGGGACAACGGCGAGATCATTCTCAGCACAGCCGGCGAGGTTCATCTCGAGAGATGTTTGGAAGATCTTAAATTACGATACGCAAAAGTGGAGATCAATGTATCAGAGCCGAACGTGGCGTTTCGCGAAACTATAGTGCCACCTCCAAAACTCGATATGGTGAAAGAGGCGATCGAGAAAAAGACGGAAGAATCGACGGTCAACGTTACGTCGCAGAATCGACAATGGTTCTTCGAGATAGATGCGAAATCTCTCCCGAAAAAAGTGACAAAATTATTGGAGAAGAACGCGAGTCTGATAAAGTTGTTGAATAATTATTGCGATAGGCGTCCGGAAGTGAATGGCGATCAGGAGGGATTTTCCGTCGAGGATCAAATCAACGTGGCGTTCATGTCTGACAAGCAGCTGAAGGAAGTAAACGTATTTAAGAACGAGTTAGAAGCGGCTTTTCTGGAGGCAGGATGGACGAATAATATATTGGATAAGATATGGTCGTTCGGTCCTGGCAAATGTGGGCCCAATATCTTGTTGAACGAGACCGATTACAAGCAGAAAAAATTCTGGGAGCAGCAAAGTACGAACAGCGATCCTCGAGCAGTGTAAGTGTCATTCTCGTGATTATAATGAAAGAAGCATTTTATTGCACATACAATCTCTACTGTTTTTTTTTTCCGAACAATTATTTCAGACACGAGAGCAGCCTGGTGAATGGATTTCAACTTGCTACTCTGGCTGGGCCTTTATGCGAAGAACCTATGATGGGCGTCTGCTTTATTTTGAAGAAGTGGAATCTCTCTGACGGTCCGCACAGGTACGTGGATATTAAAATAAAAGAGTGAAATTAAAAATGTCTATAAAAAATATTAAAAAAAAAAAAAAATATCTGTGCTTATTTTTTCAGTGATTCCAGCGGTCAGAACCAGGGACATTTGGGTGGTCAGTTAATGTCGGCGTGTAAGTACGCTTGTCGGCAAATCTTCAGCCAGCGACACCCTCGACTGATGACCGCGATGTACAGCTGTAGCGTTCTAGTCAACTCCGACGTTCTCGGTAAGTAATGATAAAATATTGAGATATACATCTACATATATATGATTTCCCCGTGGAAAAAAACTATATCGTTGTGATAACAATACAATTTCGCGAGAGGGAGAGAAAGAGAGAGAGAGAGAGGGGGGGAAGATGTGATATCAATCAGTCACTCAATCTCGTATGATTGTACTATATTTGTATAATCTTGTATATCGTTAAGTGCGATTGCGCATATACATTCACTGATTTCTTTCAAATCACAATCACAAACACGTAGCATATAAGTATCTACATCGATGTGTCTTCTGTAAATAATGTTGTCTTAGCGGATACGCAATGTAAACTGTGGAAAAATGACGAATATCAGTCGAGTCGTGGAGTTTTTCTTATTTTAACGAATGAGAAAAACAATTTGAGTAAAACAAACATTTGTCGCGTCTGAAATTCAGGTACTTATATTCTTTTTTCTTTTTCTTTTTTTTTTTTTTTTTTTTTTTTAGGCACACGCACAGTCAAAGTATCTCGATCGCTAATTCATTTTGTATGATTAATCGAAAGAGTTCAAACTACAAGTAAAACATAAGAATCATGAACAATAAATAGTCTTACGATGATTAATTAGAGATGATAACACAAAAGCCGCATATGTGATTTTATTCTATAGAGTGTACGTTAACCCTCGCACAGACGTACTCGCGCACATTTGAGAAATTTGAAAACAAAATCAATATAAACTCCGCGTTCCGATATTCACTCTACTGAAAATCTACACTTTACGTCACGTGTGCTATAGATTTCCGGTACTGACAGTGAATATCGGAACGCAGTCATAATCTTCTCTCTTCTATCTGGATTACTTTTCTCAATCGTTGAAGATAGCGAATTACGTTTCTAAGCAAGAAAAACGAAGCGGAAGTAATTATTATATATAACAGTTATTTAGTTTTTGAAATAATTTGCAGTAAAACTGTGCGCTCTCATCCGAGGGTTAAAAACAAGCGTAAGAGGTTGATTGAGAGAGAGAGAGAGAGAGAGAAAGAGAGAGAAAAACGGAAAGAGTGGAAGTAGAAAAAGATTCGTGGGCGAGGGAAATATGAATGGCTTGGGAAATTATAAATTATAATGGACGTTAAATTATAAATTAACGTGTAAATAAATTCGTCGATGGCAGATATGAGACGGGACATCGCGAAGCTATTCCCAGAACGACGACGTCGTCATTAAGTGTCGCACCTTGTGCCAAGGGAAACGCGGCTTCTCTTCCTCCGTGTGTCCTAGTAACATGTTGACAAAATTCGTATATTCACAAAGTTATTCAGGACAGATATTATCAAGGTTCATCAAGAAAACGGTATAAAAAGTTTCGTGAAATTCTAGCGCACCTGAGATACTGCGCGAATATCGCAGCGGTCGGCCTCTTCTGTTCCCTTGCACGCACATCATTCCGTACACCCGAATGCCCGGGACACTGGCGTAGGTCGGCTGATCGTGGCTCATGGGTCCCTCTACAATGCGGGAGAGTTTTTAATTCGATTAAAAAACTTCAAATATAATTTATTTAGCGTTCTCTCTCTCTCTCTCTGTCTCTGATTTATCGAAGCAAAATAAGTTTGCAAAAGAAAAGGAGAAGAAAAAAAATTCTCGCGCTAATCCCGAACACGTTTTCGCATTATCGTCAATCTCTTTATTAAAAAATAAAGTTAATTAACCCGCGCAGTTGGAGTCCTTACCGAGTATGTTCGTATCGGGACATCGACATATCACGAGGTAATGAGACTTTCCCGTACGCACGTTCTGCAGCGCCAATAAAGACCAGTCCCTCGATCCTCTGCACTCTCGCATCTCGGCAACCGGCTCGCACGTTTTTACCAGGGTCAAGGCCTGGAACGAGTGAATGAACGACGTCGTGATTTTTACTCAGTTCTTTCTCTCCTCTCCCTTCTTCTAGTTGTTTTTGTTTTTCTTTTTATAATCGCGTTGCATAATTCTCAATCGCGTCAGGACGCGCATAATGACGCGGTAGCGCGCTCTGATTACGTTTAAACTCGTTCAAAAATTCTCGCGAAATCCTCATTTGATTCGTTCAGAGCGTGTGCAAGTCACAGCTGGCACACCGAACGAAAGTGAACGAGTTTTTCTCACGGCAGGAAACTCGCGTTATAAGAGAGTTGCCTCTCCGAGAGAGCCGGTCGTACTAGGAATGGCGCCATGCTTTGGTACCGTTTCCCTAATAGCGCACGACGCGCTAAACACTAGAATAAAACCGCGCACCGAGCGGCAACTTTTAGTTTTACAGTCTTTTGTCGGAAGCTCTCGGACTCTCTTTGATCATGTACACGCGTTTCGTTTTTTTTTTTTTTTTTACTCGTTTCAGCGCGTTCCGGTCTCGAGTTGTAATTTAATTCACTTTGCATTTGATCTTTGTGTGTGTGTTTTTTTTTTTTTATTATTTCCTTAATGTAAGCAAAAATTGTCAATAACATCGCACGACGATATATCATCAGTCTTTGAAACAAATCTAATAATGAACGCAAAAGAGTTATTAATCTTGAGGTACGCTAAAGAAATCTCTCGACAAGAAACGTGGAAGTTTCTCTTTAGCTTGTCATTTAAACCGTAAAGAAAAAAAAAAGGATTTTTAATTTACTCACGTTTGTTCGTTTCTACTGACCTTGGTTCGCGGATCGGTCACCAGCTCGGTCGTGTGGAGGTCATCGCTGTCCAGAGACGCGCTGCACGGGTCCCTGTACCTTCCGGGGCAGGCGCACAGCGGCTGCGTGAAATTCAATCTCACGTAAACTGCGTTGCATACCTGCTGAACGGCGCACTCCGGCAGCAAGTAGATATGCTGATTGTGCGGATAGTAGTGATACTTGGTCGGCTTCGCGAGCGCCGCGCTCGCTCCCTCCGGCAGTCGAACCCCCGTCTGCGAATTGTGACACCAAACGAGAATATAGAGAGACTCTCTCGGCCCGTCGATTGCCGATGGCAATACACATCGGCGCGATTTACGAGGAAAAGACGTAACCACGAGAGAGTAACGACTTCTGGCCGTAACAGAAAGTTATGATCATAGGAATTCTCTCACAAAGAAAGCTTCACTCCCCTCTCGTCGGTTGTTTTTTTTTTTTTTTTTTTTCGTTAGATCGATTTTAAAAACTGTCTTTGCGGCAAGATCGTTCGACTTCTCTTTGTTTACATTTCTTCCGATTTTACCCGTAAATAAAACGAGGCCGAGAATCTCTCTTCAAAGCATATAGCGTAGACCGTGAATCGTTCCAATTGCGTTACCCTATTACAGATTGTATTCAAACTTAATGTCACCTCGCCATCTCCTTACCGCAAACGTGTAATTGCGTCGTAAAAGAGTGCTCGCGCGCGTTGCGTATCATTATATATGTATGTGTACGGCAACGTTTTCTGTGCCAAGTCTCGCGAAACGATTGTGCGCGGCTTTTCACTTGTGTGATTTGCACTTTCCCTTCCGCAATTCCGTTCCGCTCGCAATTAAGAGAATATGTAAATCAGCGGGGTGAGAAAGAAGGGCGCTAATTTCTATATATACGAGATATCGCGTAAATCGTTCGCTCACGAAGTGTCATCTTCGCGCGAAATGTCGGGAGAGGATCAGAGAAGAAGATAGGCAATAATTAATATTGTTCGCCAAGGATATCCCGGAAGATTTCCCCGTCTTTGATGTTTCTTTCGCGGGGGGGGGGAGGGGGAGAAGGAAGGAACTCTCTTGAACAATACCGCAATCGCGCGATAGAAACTGTTCTCGTGAAGAAAGGGAGCTTGGGGAGGGAATGAGAGGACGCGGACAAGAGAAAAAGCGAGAATGGTCGGTAGTAGCCGGAGAAAAGATGAGAAAGAAAGACACGCGGGCAAAAGGTACGGAGGCGAACGCCGTATCGATGGGGTACAAGATGGGGTCCGTGCGGATATCCATCGCGCCGGTTAACTTCCTGGAACGTGAGACTATGCGCCGTCGACGATAGTCCTCTTCTCTTTTGCCTCCGCTTGGTCCCGCTCTTCTTTACGGCGGTATCGTTTACCTCGTTTACCGCGTTTACGCGGCTATCATCTCGCCTCGATCCTGTCCGCAAACGAGTGCGGATCGACGAGGAGCGACGTATAAAAGTCGTATGTCGATTGTACATATGCATATAACAATTGTAACCTCTTTGAGGAAATTAATTGTTAAAACACACGTCGCGTTAAAACAAAAAAACTCATTCGACGGCATATCGACGACAGATGAGATTTCTTTGTAGACGGGAACAAGTGATTTTTTAATGACTTTGAGAAAAGTAAACATTTGTTTAGACTCGAAAAAGAAATGTAAGAGTGTCTTCCGAGTTTTATTCAAGTATTTTTACTCATTTTTCAGTTATCCTTCGTGCTTCTTTGTGATTTTCTTTGTTTTTATTAATGCGCGTTTACAGGAGCCAACATTAATAAGAGTGTTCGCATCGAGAAAAACTAACTTTCTCGTAGCTCTTCAATCTTGCATCCTTTTTTTTTTTTTTGTACACTTTTCAAACTAGCTGTAGGATGTTCTCTTCGAAGTAACAAGGATGTTTCAAATCTTCATCGTCATATATTCCGCAGAAAAACGAGAAGTCATTTTACCCGCAAAGAGAGGTAAGGAGCGTGACCGCTAATGGGCGCGGTTTTAGCGAGGTATAAAATGAACGATGTCCTTACGAGAAAAGACTCTCAAGAGTATCCCCTCGGTCTTGGGAATTCGTCCCGGTTGCATCCTGCGGTGAGCGGCTCGTTCGAGCATGAATGAAGGAAAAACGACGGCGATTCGCGGAAGGACGCTTACGAGGATGAGGCGAGGCGCTCCCGCCACTTCGCGCGAGCTTAGAGCGGCATGTCCGAAATATTCTTCGTTTCGACGATAGCATCGCTCATCGAAGCTTTGGTGTCAGTCACGGGTGAGCGCGCTAATTGCGACTCATTTCGACGAAAAGTCGTTACGAAGAGATCTCTCGTTCGCGTGTTCTTCTTTTTTCTTTATTTTCGAGATTTGCTATTCTCGATCTGGATCGAGCGATAAGCAGGCAGGTCGTCGTCGACCGTAATCGACGATGATTCATGTCGTCCGATCACGCGTTTTCCAGATGATGTCTCTTCCTCTTCCTTCTCTTTGATACACCCCGTTCCCCTCCCCCTTCCAGTCGGCTCGCGGAGAGACTGTCCGACTTAAAAAAAAAAAAAAAATAATGTCATCGCGTGCCGCATAATCCGCCATCACCACCACGTAGCTCTTGGGCCACAAAATGTCTCGTTTATAAAGCGGTCGTTGACCGAAACGCGATCGCGTTCCCTCGACTTCTTCAGCCGAGGTCACTTCACCGCGGATTTACTTTGTGTACCGCGATTCTTCTTTCGAAATACTCAGTCGGCGAATTCTCCTTTCGTTCTTTCTTTTCTTTTTTTTTTTTTTTTTTTTTTTTTTTTTTTAATTATTATTATATTCGTTCGGTATCCGCACGGTTAGTAGTAGTTTCGCTTTGTTACGTAGGAGCATTCGTTCATTTTTTTCTCATCCGATGTATACGGCGCGCGTATAGCGGGTTCGAAAAGAACGAAGATGTAAAGAACAGGTCCGGTCAAGAGCGAAGTCGGGTAAAATAAGAACGATTAAGTGCGAGATGGGTATTTTTAAATTGAAGCAAAAAGCTATATCCCGGAGCGGCAATAACAAAATAATTAGAACCTTAGAATGCGAGGCACGTGTTTCTTCTGCCGTCGTTTTCTTCTTCGTCTTCTTCTTCTTCGCTTTTGGATCCGCTTCGCATCTTCTCGGAGAGAAAACGCGCGCGCAGCTTCTTCGATGAAGACCGCGCGGTAGGCGGCCGATTAAAGCAAAACCGCTAAGTGATTTGCCGTCTTTACATCCCGCCTAAATACAGACGGTAAGAAGCACGTACGTATGTTGTTCGCGCTTCGCATGGATTACGATTCACCGATGCTCACAGTAGTTTTCGATCTTACGTTTAAGATTGTTTTTTTTTTTTTTCTTTTTTTTGAGTTCTCGTCTCAAGATATTTGTACCGAGCACGTTCTATTGGCTACGGAACATCCGTGAACTTAGAGATGATATTGGATGGTAGGATTGGACTACTGAACATATCGGCATGCGGACGAATACAAAGTGGCACACGGTGGAAATCGATTGAAGCCATCGTTGTGCGCGACGCGATTTCGCTCTCCTCTCTGTCGCTTCCTATTCCTCTCGGCTTCTTTCTCTTTTTCTCTTGTTCCGTGTCTCTTCTCTCATTTTCTTCTGCGTTTTCTTTTCGTCTCGACTTCGTCACGTTCCACTGCCGATATTAGCACCGGCTGATCCGTTTGCGTCACGACCGTGAACGCTCGCCCTCCTTTCGCCGTTCGTAGGTTCGTCCGACCGGCGATGCATCTCTCGCGAAATGCACCGATCGATATACTCGGATATCCTGCTTGCGTCGTTCTTTCATCCGGATGTGTGTTTGTTCCCAATGGGAAGAAATAAAAAAATTAAAAAAAAAGAATTACAAGAGAAACAGTGGCTAATGAGAGGCCGAACGTTTTGAGTGTAAGAAATATTGTTTAAATATATAAATTTATATAATACGAATTAAATTTGAAAATCTTATATTTACAAACATAAATGTGTGTGTGAAGCGGCGCTTGTATTGTAATCTTTTTTATGGCCTGAAATAATTGTAGTTGCGAATATTTAAAGTGCGTTCACGAAAATATCGCAAAGATTCGCTACCGACAGATGCATCTCTCGAGTTCACCTCGACACAGAGAATCGCGATGAGTTAAATTCTATTCTATTTTTTTTTACCGTTCCAAAAAATCTCTCTGTGAAAGAATTAAGCCGTGAATCTCGCGACGGTGTACAACGTGACGTTTGTAAATTGAAGCGTCGTGCGTTCGTTTTCGAAATTAGACGGTCAATTCGACGGGATAATTTCTGCGGTTTTGTGTACACCATTTTGCGTCTCGGAGATATCACGACGTGGTGGCCCTCGTCGTCGTGACGAATCGTCCCGGCGCGGATGTTGCGTTTCCGAGAGATTCCTTATACAATACAAATTATTAACCCTGAGAGGAAAAAGAACGGTTCCTTTACCGTTGCTCTTTTCATGGTTGTTTTTTGTTTGTTAGATTAAAACGGCACCGTGTAAGAGAGGAACGTCATCGAGCATCCCGAGCACGGCTCCCCATTATTATTAGTCGCGTGATGTTGCTACCCGCCATTGTTTCCGTGCGCGTGTCGCACGAGAAAATCACGTCTTTCTTTCTTTCTCTCCGTATACTTTACGCACAAAATAGAAAGTAAGGTGCGAATTTTTTTTTTTCGAAGTGTGACTCTATTTGCTTCAATTATCGCACGCGTTTTCTGAATAAAAGAGATCCCGAGACACAGATGCGCGGAATTACTTAATCTCTCGCGGATGAAATGCGCGTGAAAGTAACGAAGCTCCAAATATACTCGCGATACAACGTGAGAACCGACTTGTGTGACTTAATAATAAATAAAATAAAATTAATTCTGCCGGATGATTCTCTTTTATGAGCCGCGGCGCAAAATTGTGTTTTTCACAACTGTATCGGGACGTGATGACTCATTGCGTTTCCTGAGAGAGAAACCCCCATCGCGGAAAATAATAATCTTCATCGCCTCGCATCATTCGCAACATTTAACAGCGGTGATTTGTACCACATTTAGTTTGTTATTGTAAGCTCGTCATCGTTCGGAAAAAGAGCGCGATAGAGAGCAACTACGCGCTCCGTTACGCGTAGCTCGGTAGCGCCGCGTAGCGAGGGCAAAATTCCTATTCGGGACCGTTAGCGTAGAGTTCTCTATTTCTATCTTGCTCGCTATCGCGCTCGGGCGCGCGCTAACACCGGGCCCGTTTGCTGAAAGGCCACAATCGTAAATATCGGTAGAATACACTTACATATATTGTATACATACATATATATGTACATATATATATATATATATATGTACAATACGCGCCGATGCCCCGGCGTGTTATACATGCGCACGTGAGCGCATGAAAGGATATAATCGAGAGATGATCCCGACAGCGTACTTCTTCCAAATGTACTTCTGCGGCGCGAGATGGAGGCGCATGATATTATATTGCGAATTAAGATAATCCGTTACGGCGAACTCTCGTGATTCGCGAAATAGGAAATAGGGTTTTGCCGAGTCTTATGGGAAACGAAATTATTTTAATCTCGATGTGCTCTCTCGCGGCGAGACCTACTTCGAAACTAATTGCGCGTGTATATATCGTCTGGAAAATATACGACTTCCTAAAAACGTTTCCGTATGCGGAAAACTTTAATAACGCGATCGTCGGCGTGTATCTATGGTTTTTATTTTGCGGCGCAGTTTTACAGAAAAGCTTATTATGTTATATATACAT
>NW_018020842.1:29371-31003 GCF_002006095.1 Pseudomyrmex gracilis | reverse complement strand
TTTTTTTTTTTTTTTTTTATCGCGCTCTATATCGAATTCAGCAATATTGTTCGCCGCTAAGAAGAAAGTACATTAGGTAATAGCCGCGATATTAAATCAATGAGATTACACAACACACACGCAAGCGGGGAAACAGAGCACGGTCGATTATATTATATATTACACACCGGACAAAATCGCGCTAAACTTACAACTCCGTCATCGAGCATATGGTTTTAGCTAGGACGTATGCCGGCTTTTACGTGTATACGTTCGCGATGCAATCGTTATCGTTAGACATCCGTGACTAAATGCACACGCGTGTGTGCTGTAATAATTATGCCTAACCAAGCGCGCTTCCCCTTTTTTACCGTATCGAGTGACTGAAAGGAACTTGTCTTCGAAAGAGATGTAACACAGAAGCGAAACTAAAGGCGCGCGGCAACAAAGAGTGAGAGAAACTCGCTCGACTTTTGAATCTTTACGCGTGTCGCCTCTTCCCGTCATAAAAACATGATAATAATAATAATAAATCTTCCACAGCATGTTCATACACAATACAATAGAGCAACATTATGATTATTATATTAATGATTATTATTATTATTTATTTATTAACGGGATAATTCTTGAAAAAATTGATAACTGGTATCGGAAAACAGGACAGAGTATATAATTATAGACACAGAGCAAGATATATAAAAATACAAAAAACAAAACCAAATCAAATAAATATAAATGTAACGGAAATGTAAATTACGAATGCAGAGTAAGCGGATTGTTGTACTCGATTGGCGAAACAGTTGCCGATCCTAAGACTCTCGATAATTGCTGATAATTAACAAGTAGCGCTAAACTAACAGAAAATATATATTTGAAAAAATATATATTAAAATATGGTGCTGTTTCACTTTTCTCCATGGTAACGACAATATATCCGATTTCTCTCACGCCAGATCCGGGACGAAATCGGCATGTCAGTATTCAGCGACGAGATGGTGGCGAACACGCGAACAGTTCCCAGGAATTTTCTTTCGATACGAGAAGAGATGAATGGTGCGACTCGTATCACCTCGGATCGCGCCCGCAATCTATAACCCACAATTACGACGACCCGAGTCTCTCTTTCCTTGCACATTGTATGTTCATTCGTACCAGTTTTAACGCAAAACTCTCTGAAGAAGCGCGGTCGCGCTGTCGTGTGTGCACGCACGCCAATTAAAATCTATACGTCGAGGTCTCTGTTCACCAGCCAGTTTCACCCGACACGAGTCTCTCCGATTAACTCCTTATAATCGCGCGCTTCTTTCGCGCGTGCACATATATACATATATATATGCGATACACGAAGCGTAATCCTTCGTTTTTCTCTTCAGATCATAGCGCGTTCGCGGCCGGCGCGGGACAGACACAGGAAGTAAATTCAATTAATCACGGATAATTAAACCGTGGTTAATTGAATTTTCTTCCTGCGCGTTCTATTATTATGATTATTATTATATCACAGAACCCGGCGAGTTGCGAATCTGAATCTTAATGAAAAATTACGATTAATCGAGTTTACTTCCAGAGTATATTTGATTTTATGCTTATTTTTTCTCTCTTTTTTTGCCTCTCATTTGTTAATTTGTTTTTTTTTTTTTTTTTTTTTTT